>NC_091163.1:46313813-46386313 GCF_040958095.1 Procambarus clarkii
TGTATTTTTTTCTTGTCTCAATAAACATACTTGAACTTGAACTGTAAATATTTGTGGCTTCCTGACCATAAAGTTACCACCGCAGAGGGTAAGAGACCGGATGTACCCAGTATACAAGCCGCACTAGCTATTAGTTCATAAAAGCTGACAACTTACCCAGATAAACATTACTTCCTAATTATATATATATGCAAATAATACAATTGAAATGTTTAAAACGTGATTATATATATGTATCATGTGGACAGTTTTTAATGTAATTTTTTCTCCTGATATTCGGGTTCTTTATTATGCTTCATCTTGAGGCAAAGCCCAATACCTTACGCCATATTGATGCTCTGTCCACAGATCATTCTCTCTCTCTCAAATCATATACATTGATGGTTTCCTACACCGCCACACGGGTGCAGCTGCAAGTGCAGTTGCCTCTACCCATCAAACAGAACTATTTGCCTTGCTTGTTACACTAAAATGTGTACAAGTGTGTGTGTCTATGTATGTATTAACACAATGTACTGAACGGGGTGAGAATAGCTTGAGCTACCTCATCCCTTTGTGTATATTTTACCTCAATAAACTTATTTCAATTTCAATTCAAGTCTCCAAACTTGATGCATTAATTGTGATTTTCTACCATCCTGCATTAATTGTAAGTGATTTCTATCATCCTTAATTGCACGCAACTCTCTAAGACACAAATGTAACATGACCGTGTCCGAAGCTAGACAGAGAAAAACACAACATTATTAGTGATGGTAACATAATCCATTTCATGTGAATTCCATCTTCGTTGACCTCCGAAACTTGAGGAATGGTCCAGAAAATAGCTACTAAAGTTTAAGTCAAGTGTGAAGATACTTTAGTTGATACTTAGATACTTCCAGTAAGTGTAAACATAAGTGCTGACGATGCTACCTTCATCTATTCAGACCCCAACCCAAACGCACTATATAATAATGAAAATAACAGATTTAAAAAGTCCACTCATGGATGTAAACTAACAAACTCACATTAAACATAAAAAAGACCGACTACTATTTTTGTTCAGAAGTAAATCCTGAAACCAAATTCAACTTCAGATACACAATGTTAACATTAGCAATAATGATTATGGAAAGTTCCTTGACCTATACATAGACAAGAGACTGAACTTCAGCATCCACATACAACACATATGTGGGTGTTATATGTGGGTGGTGAGAGAGAGTGAGAGAGTATTCACCTAGTTGTGCAGGCGCGGGATGAACTCTGCTCATTCGGCCCGCCTCTTAACTGTCAATCAACTATTACTAACTACTTACTAACTAATTTTTTTTCTCGCACACACACACACACTAAGATTATTACTGCATTAACAGACAAGGTAACAAATCAGGAGGAGCAAATCAAGGAACTAGTGAAAGAAAATGAGGCATGGAAAGTGAAGTGTGGTGACTTTGAAGAAATAAACAAGAAGATAGACTCATATGGTGAACAACTCCAAGCAAGCCTAAGGGCTAACATAGAGTTAGGTAAGGATCTCCAACTGGAAACTTCACTGACAACTCACATAGAGGAGGTGAATAAAGAACTAGAAAAGTATAAAGAAGAAATAAAAGCGACATATGCTCAAGTTGTAAAAGAGAAAGAGACTATCAAAGAAGTGTGTTCGGAAGTCAAAACCAGAAATGACCAACAAGAAGCAGAAATTAGGCAAGCAATTAGGAAAGAACTGGTTACCAACAGTAAACTGGTACAAAACACTGCAGATAGAACTAAGTCCATAATCATTTTTGGATGTTTAGAGAAGGAAATTTCATCTAGGGTGGACCGAGCGGCAGAAGAGATGAAAATCATAGAGAAAATAGTAGGTTTAGGAGAAGGCTCAAAGGAAAATGTCAGTGATTTTAGAAGAATAGGAAAATATGAGAAAGAAAAGAACCGCCCCTTAAGGGTGACCTTTAATGGAGTGAAAAACATGATGGAAGTGCTAAGAAATGCCAGGAAACTGCAGAGTGATGAGGTTGGCAAATCTTGGTCAATAAGACAAGACCTCTCCAAGGAAGACAGAGAAAAGCTGAAAATGAACTTAATTGAGGCAAAACGGCTAAATGGGGATAGAAATGAAGAAGACAGAAATTCTTTTTTTTACAAAGTGACAGGGACTGGAAAGCTTGTGAAATGGTACATAAAAACAAAGCAACAAGATCAGTAGTGGAAGGGGAGTAAAGAGCAAAGGAAAAGGGAACATGTTCCTGAAAATTGTATATACCAACATAGATGGAGTGAGGTCAAAAACTTTGGAGTTGCAAGATATAATCCAGCTTAGGGTCCCAGATATTGTTGCATTATCAGAAACGAAACTTGAAGGAAATATAATAAATGAAGTCATATTCCCAAGAGGCTACTCAGTTTGGAGACGTGACAGGAAAACTAGGAAGGGAGGAGGAGTGGCTGTACTGGTGAAAAAACACCTGAAGGTAAAAGAGTTAATATTTGAAAACCCTCGAGATATTGACATAATGGCATTGCAGGTCTGGAATCAGGATGATAACCTGATAATTGTAAATACCTACAGCCCACCAGCAAGCAACACGTGGACAAAGGAAGAACTGGATGACAAACGAGAGGGCCTCATAATGGTCATGAGAGATATTATTGTACAAGCAGATAAAGATAAATCACGACTGTTGATACTGGGGGACTTCAACTTTAGAGCAATAGACTGGGAGGCCTATGAAGCAAGAACGGAGGACTTTTGGACATGCAGATTTGTGAACCTCATTCTGGAGACATTCTTGTAGCAACACATAAAGCAAGCCACAAGAATGAGGGAAGGAGATATACCGTCAGTACTGGATCTAGTATTCACCAGGAAAGAAGAAGAGATTTTTGACATCCAGTACCTTCCTCCCTTGGGAAAGAGTGATCACGTCCTGTTAGACATTAAATATGCTTTAAGATATCATCTAGAAGAAAATGGGGACATTGAAACAGTTGATAAACTCGATTTAAAGAGAGGCAACTATGGGGAACTTCGAAATTTTTTTAATGAGTGTAATTGGACAGAATTATTGCTAGGCAGGGAAGTAAATGAAATGTATGCCAAATTTTTAAAACTATACGAGGAAGGCACACAAACATTCATACCAAAACAGAGATGCAGGACCAGAAAACAGGATTGGTTCGACAGAAATTGTGAGAGGGCAAGAGACCAAAAGACACAAAAATGGAATCAGTATAGGAAGAGGCCAAACCCCCAAACATACCAGCGATACAAAGATGCGAGAAACAATTATACAGCAGTAAGGAGAGAGGCAGAAAGAAATTTTGAAAAAGGGATAGCAGATAAATGTAAAACAGAACCGGGCCTATTCTACAAATTCATAAACAACAAATTGCAGGTAAAGGATAATATCCAGAGGTTGGAAATGGGAAACAGATTCACGGAAAATAAAAGGAAATGTGTGAAACATTAAATGAAAAGTTCCAAAGTGTGTTTGTACAAAATGAAATCTTCAGAGAACCAGACACAATAAGAATTCCAGAGAACAACATAGAGCGGATAGAGGTGTCTAGAGATGAAGTGGAAAATATGCTAAAGGAGCTCGGGAGGAACAAAGCAGCTGGCCCAGATGGCGTTTCACCATGGGTTCTGAGAGAATGTGCATCTGAGCTCAGCATTCCACTTCACCTGATCTTTCAGGCATCCCTGTGTACAGGAATCGTAGCAGACGTGTGGAAACAGGCTAACATAGTTCCAATCTACAAAAGTGGCAGCAGGGAAGACCCCCTCAATTATAGACCTGTATCATTGACAAGTGTAATAGTGAAAGTATTGGAAAAGCTAATCAAAACTAAATGGGTAGAACACCTGGAGAGAAATGATATAATATCAGACAGACAGTATGGTTTTCGATCAGGAAGATCCTGTGTATCGAATTTACTCAGTTTCTATGATCGGGCCACAGAGATATTACAGGAAAGAGATGGCTGGGTTGACTGCATCTATCTGGACCTAAAAAAGGCTTTCGACAGAGTTCCACATAAGAGGTTGTTCTGGAAACTGGAAAATATTGGAGGGGTGACAGGTAAGCTTCTATCATGGATGAAAAATTTTCTGACTGATAGAAAAATGAGGGCAGTAATCAGAGGCAATGTATCGGAATGGAGAAATGTCACAAGTGGAGTACCACAGGGTTCAGTTCTTGCACCAGTGATGTTTATTGTGTACATAAATGATCTACCAGTTGGTATACAGAATTATATGAACATGTTTGCTGATGATGCTAAGATAATAGGAAGGATAAGAAATTTAGATGATTGTCATGCCCTTCAAGAAGACCTGGACAAAATAAGTATATGGAGCACCACTTGGCAAATGGAATTTAATGTTAATAAATGTCATGTTATGGAATGTGGAATAGGAGAACATAGACCCCACACAACCTATATATTATGTGAGAAATCTTTAAAGAATTCTGATAAAGAAAGAGATCTAGGAGTGGTTCTAGATAGAAAACTATCACCTGAGGACCACATTAAGAATATTGTGCAAGGAGCCTATGCAATGCTTTCTAACTTCAGAATTGCATTTAAATACATGGATGGCGATATACTAAAGAAATTGTTCATGACTTTTGTTAGGCCAAAGCTAGAATATGCAGCTGTTGTGTGGTGCCCATATCTTAAGAAGCACATCAACAAACTGGAAAAGGTGCAAAGACATGCTACTAAGTGGCTCCCAGAACTGAAGGGCAAGAGCTACGAGGAGAGGTTAGAAGCATTAAATATGCCAAAACTAGAAGACAGAAGAAAAAGAGGTGATATGATCACTACGTACAAAATAGTAACAGGAATTGATAAAATCGACAGGGAAGACTTCCTGAGACCTGGAACTTCAAGAACAAGAGGCCATAGATTTAAACTAGCTAAACACAGATGCCGAAGAAATATAAGAAAATTCACCTTCGCAAATAGAGTGGTAGACGGTTGGAACAAGTTAAGTGAGAAGGTGGTGGAGGCCAAGACCGTCAGTAGTTTCAAAGCGTTATATGACAAAGAGTGCTGGGAAGACGGGACACCACGAGCGTAGCTCTCATCCTGTAACTACACTTAGGTAATTACACACACACACACACACCCACTGTGGTGACAAAAAAGTGTGTGGTGTGGTGTGGAAAAAAAGGTGACACCCCTAGGGTCAACACGTGCAGCAGAGGCGCTCCAGCATATTTCAACAATCCTAAGTATTGTAGTACAGGTTGATGGTAGTGAGTGGTGTCCCAGAGAACATAAAGGTATAGTGCTCTTGAAAAATAGGTGAGATAACAGGAAAGTGGTAAGGGAAGTGAAAAATCGGATGAGAAAAAGTTGCCCTAGTGTTTACAGTGCAGAGAAGAACATTCAAGATGGCCACTGGCAAGGGGAAAAACAAAACAGAGCTTGATTTTGAGGGATTCAATGAAGAAAGCATTGATATTAGCAGTCTACATAACAAGTTGGTAAATTTAGATACTATAGTGAACTCTCATGTAGAAATAATTAGTAAATTGAAAGAAAGTAATGACCATTTGAATAGCAAAGTTTTATGTCTTGAGGGTTTAGTGAAAGACTTGCGCAAGGATAAGAATCAATTGGAAACAAATTGCAAAGCCATGGAAGAAGAAAATAAACTCTTAAAAATAGCTTTGGAAGAAGTCAAAGTAAATTTAAACATAAATGACTACAATAGGTTAGGCAAGGAAATTCAACAGGAGAAACAGCTTTTGTCAGCACAGATGGAGGAAGTTACACAGGGAATAGAACAGTGCAAGAAAGATATGCAACTCACCAATGCACAAGTGGCCAAGGAGAAGGAAAAAATAGAAGAAGCAGTAAAGGAAGTCAAACACTGCAGCAACCAAGATAAAACAAACATTAGGCTGGAAGTGAGAAAGAATTCGCATCTAACCCGAAGTTGGTGCAAAACACAGTTGATCGACACAAGATGTGTTGATGAAATTAATACCCTATTAATGCCACCTCTTGTTCTGTCTTGTGTTGATGAAATTAATACCCTATTAATGCCACCTCACCCCATCCACCTCACTCCAATGTAGATATAAACAAAATCGGAGATGCGTAAGTTCTATTCAGTTGTGTATTTGTAAACTAAAGTCTTTGAAAATGTAATAAGTTTTACGAAACGCACTCGTGTCGCGTCAGACTAGAAATAAAAATGAATTTTGGAGAATTGATTTTTTAATTACCTCCAACAGTGAAAAGAAATGTACGAAAGATTGAGAAAATTCGTGTTAGAATTATTAATCTTACTTTTTCGGTCATATTTAATAATATATATATATATATATATATATATATATATTATATATATATATATATATATATATATATATATGTCGTACCTAGTAGCCAGAACGCACTTCTCAGCCTACTATGCAAGGCCCAATTTGCCTAATAAGGCAAGTTTTCCTGAATTATTATATTTTCTCTAATTTTTTTCTTATGAAATGATAAAGCTACCCATTTCATTATGTATGAGGTCAATTTTTTTTTATTGGAGTTAAAACTAACGTAGATATATGACCGAACCTAACCAACCCTACCTAACCTAACCTAACTTATCTTTATAGGTTAGGTTAGGTTAGGTAGCCGAAAAAGTTAGGTTAGGTTAGGTTAGGTAGGTTAGGTAGCCGAAAAACAATTAATTCATGAAAACTTGGCTTATTAGGCAAATCGGGCCTTGCATAGTAGGCTGAGAAGTGCGTTCTGGCTACTAGGTACGACATTATATATATATATATATATATATATATATATATATATATATATATATATATATATATATATATATATATATATATATATATATATATATATATATATATATATATATTGTATACTTCACTCTCGTGTTTAGGAGAGTTGTGCCTTAAGCATAGGCACTGTGTCTTCCCATATTAACAGGGACTTGATGAAATTAACGTCTAAATGACCCCTCACTTGCTCTAGTGCTCTTGGGAGGTGGTGATCTTTGTGTATTTAAATACTCCGAAATTACCATCTCTTTTAAGGGTCTGAGCAGGTGGTGGAGAGGGTTAAGGCGTACCTGTTATGCCAGTTGCTGGAAGGCTTCTGTGCTGGCTAGGGTTCGAGTCTCCTGGTGGGAAAGTGTTCTAAAGTTGTATACTTCACTCTCGTGTTTAGGAGAGTTGTGCCTTAAGCATAGACACTGTGTCTTCCCATATTAACAGGGACTTGATGAAATTAACGTCTAAATGACCCCTCACTTGCTCTAGTGCTCTTGGGAGGTGGTGATCTTTGGTGTATTTAAATACTCCGAAATTACCATCTCTTTTAAGGGTCTGAGCAGGTGGTGGAGAGGGTTAAGGCGTACCTGTTATGCCAGTTGCTGGAAGGCTTCTGTGCTGGCTAGGGTTCGAGTCTCCTGGTGGGAAAGTGTTCTAAAGTTATATACTTCACTCTCGTGTTTAGGAGAGTTGTGCCTTAAGCATAGACACTGTGTCTTCCATATTAACAGGGACTTGATGAATTAACGTCTAAATGACCCCTCACTTGCTCTAGTGCTCTTGGGGAGGTGGATCTTTGGTGTATTTAAATACTCCGAAATTACCATCTCTTTTAAGGTCTGAGCAGGTGGTGGAGAGGGTTAAGGCGTACCTGTTATGCCAGTTGCTGGAAGGCTTCTGTGCTGGCTAGGGTTTCGAGTCTCCTGGTGGGAAAGTGTTCTAAAGTTGTATACTTCACTCTCGTGTTTAGGAGAGTTGTGCCTTAAGCATAGACACTGTGTCTTCCCATATTAACAGGGACTTGATGAAATTAACGTCTAAATGACCCCTCACTTGCTCTAGTGCTCTTGGGAGGTGGTGATCTTTGGTGTATTTAAATACTCCGAAATTACCATCTCTTTTAAGGGTCTGAGCAGGTGGTGGAGAGGTTAAGGCGTACCTGTTATGCCAGTTGCTGGAAGGCTTCTGTGCTGGCTAGAGGCGTTCTCCTGGTGGGAAAGTGTTTCTAAGTTATTATATATATATATATATATATATATAATTAGGTAAGTAATGTTATATTGGGTAATGTTTATTCAGCTTATATGAACTAATAGCTAGTGCGGCTTGTATATGGGGTACATCCGGTGTCTTACCCTCGACGGTACCCTCCTTACCCTTATCCGCGGCGGTACCTTTATGTTCATGGAAGCCACGGATATTTACAATGGGGCTCGGTCAGTCAATATGATTCCTTTGACATCACTCAACTTATGTATTCTGTTCTCGTATTGACAATTTGAATGATATCAAGAATATTTTGAATATCTTCTGACATAGATGGTGCTATAGTTGATTGTTGTTCATGACCTGTCCAGTGGGTCGAGACTGGTCTCATTAGCATCTCTCAGATTAGTGGGAAGAAATTCTTGCTGCAAGAATGTGTGTTCTCAGAGCTAACTAGGGTAACTAAAATACTTATTTCCAAAATAAATACTTTAATTGTAAATATTTGAAAATATATGGTATGTTTCCGAATTTCTGATGATATAAAACATATTGTGGTTTATAATTAAGTTCTTAATAGTGATCCTATCCTGCATCATAATTTACATAATATCTACTTCTTTTTTGTGTATTAAAATGACTACTTTTTATGTTAATTTCTTTCTGTAAATAATGATGATGATAAAGTTCAATAAATGTAAGTAAGAACATAAGAATGAAGGTAACTGCAAAAGACTTATTGGCCCATACGAGGCAGCTCCTCGTATGGAGCTGCCTTTGATAAGTAATTACCAAAGAAGGCACCAAGCCGGGAAGGCTGTGTAGCACAATCAAATAAGTCAACTGCTCCTGAAGAGGACGGTATTACTTACAGTTTACTGAGATTAGTCTCACAAGTACCAGGTAATCCACTTTTAGTGTTGTACAGAATGAGTTTAAGTGAAGGAGTATTACCTGATGATTGGACAGTGTCATTGTTTCCATCCCCAAAGCACACTCAGATAATTATAGACCCATATCTCTAACATAATTTTGTCTATTAGCACAGTTTTCGGCGTGAAGGCATTGAGTAGATCTCGGCAATACAAGAAGTTTCAAGCTAAACTTTCTAATATGCTACACTCACCTGAGGTCCGTAGAAGAGCGAAATCTGATTATGCATTTTGGTTCTACAAGGTAGCCAACTCCATCAAAATATTAAATATGTACCCAACTCAATTAACGATTAATCAACCAATTACTCCATGGGATAACTTGGATCTAGCAGTTGATTTTCTAAATGCACTCAAGAAAGATAATGTACACTCTACATTATTAAAACAGTTAACACTGAAAAGCATCACTGAGAGTACTCAGGGTATGGGTAACGATGTGTGTCAGTGCTATACCGACGGTTCTGTAGAAGAAGGTGGACGATGTACCGGATGCGCATGTAATATATTTGAACAATCTTCTCTCGTACATACAGCAATGAAGCGCATCAATGACTGGGCAAGTACAACTCAAACCGAACTTGCAGGCATATACCTTGCCACGGAATTTTTAAAAGACAAAGGCAGTGGACTTATATACTGTGACTCGCAGAGTGCACTCCTGGTATTGAACGCACATAGTAGTGACACCCAGAAAATAGTCAGTGATATTCGAATGAATATTTTAGCTGCCAAAGAAAAGAGATTTGAAATTAAATTCCTATGGATACCATCACATGTTGGCATCTCAAGGCATGACACTGTTGATATACTTGCAAAGACAGCCTGTAGAAAACCAGTGGTAGAAATTGGTATGGGTGTTTCATTAGCAGTGACAAAGAGAATACTTAAGCAAACATCTAATGAAAATCTCACCGACCTAACAAATTCACAAAGACCTGAAAGTTGTAGCATTAAATATTATGATAGATATCGTACGGAGACATTCACATACAGGATTAATGGAACAAGAACCCAGCAATGTGATGTTATAGTGGCCAGAATACGCTTGGGATATAGACGTATCTGGCAGCTTTCTCAAAACCCAAATGTCGAGTACACAATGTGTCAACTTTGTGAAAGAGAAAATATGCACTCCCTTGAACATTATATTGTAGAATGTCCCATACTGACTGACTTTCGCCTCCTGGGCTAAGGTATGCTGAACTGTGTAATTACTATTTGAGTACTGGAACACTTGATGATATATTGGACTTGTACCCTAGATTGACCATGTAACGTATCAATTATACAATGAATGTATGTGATGTAACTCTATAACCTGAGCTTGTGAAAGCACCTTAATCACCTTCAGTGATTAAGTGCTTAATTGCACACTAGTTTCTCTATCAGTTATCTCACCTTGTCAGAGTAAAAGAGACAAATATATGTGTATGTATGTGTGTATGTATGTGTGTATATATGTATGTATATATGTATGTATATATATGTATATGTACGCATATGTCTGTGTGTGAATATGTATGTGTATAAAGTATATGTGGAAGCTGATCAGAATTCCATTTCACCTTTGTAAATGCACGTTAATGACACTATGTAAAAGACACATCGAACACTTTATGTAGGGCATACGTAAATCTGTGTATTTATGTATTTACGTATGTAGCTTAGCCTAGCATTTTAAAAGCACTACAATCACCTTCTGTGGTTGATTATTCAATAAATCCCTGAACTATATGTTTAACAAATCTCTAACCCTATCCATGGAGTTAGTTTAGTTCTTATATTATGCACCCCATACCCATCTTGTGGGCGGTAGTGGAAAGGGTTAGAGTCCATGGCGGACAGAAGAAAATGTATATATGCTGGTTAGCATTGTTAATGTGTGGCCATGTCTGTGGTAGAAAATAATACAAAAAATCAAATAAAGGTATTATTGAAACTTTATAGGAAAACATTAAATCCTAAATATATCTTTAATATTATACTTGAAATATTGTATACTTTGCTCTCTCCATCGTACTTCTGCACCTGCTGGCAAGTGGTTCGGTTCAGTGTGCAGGTGATGTTCATTACTGGGTGAGCTGGCAGGTGGTGCTCACCTGCCAGCTCACCCCACAAAAATTTGGTTTTTAATACACTTACACATTTATTGGGTCTTTCCTTCACTTTCATTCAAGCACTAGGGTATTACAGTAAGTGTTTTAATTATAATATTTATTAACGTTATTATTTTTAATTTTTATTATTATTAACAGGAGAGGAGTGTGTGCGTGTGTGTGTGTGTGTGGGGGGGGGGGTGTAATGGTACACATGTCCACATCCCAATGCCCGCCCTTCCAGGACTGGGGGTGCGGGGGTGTACAATTAACTATACCCACCTCGGGCGGCAGCTTGTCGAAGGCGGAAGTGTAGCCTAGACAATTTGTCATGATAATTAGGATGGCTCTTTTTTTTTTTTTTTTTGAGATATATACAAGAGTTGTTACATTCTTGTACAGCCACTAGTACGCGTAGCGTTTCGGGCAAGTCCTTAATCCTATGGTCCCTGGAATACGATCCCCTGCCGCCGAAGAATCGTTTTTTCATCCAAGTACACATTTTACTGTTGCGTTAAACAGAGGCTACAGTTAAGGAATTGCGCCCAGTAAATCCTCCCCGGCCAAGATACGAACCCATGACATAGCGCTCGCGGAACGCAGGCGAGTGTCTTACCATCTCTAAGAGTGTCTAATCTTATTTTGATTATGGGTCCGTAATCCAGTTAAGCTTTTATTCTTAATTTATATTACAATGCTGGTAAAATACACTTCTTGATGATGAGTATGGAGTACAAATGAACTCATTGTGTACCAAGTTCAAGTATGTTTATTGAGATAAGCAATAAATACATCTCAAAGGGATAGAGTAGCTTAGGCTATTTCAACCCCCTCTAATTCAAGTCCCTCAAGGGGTGCACAAATGCTGTGAGTACAAATAGACAAATAACATTACAAGAATCCAAACAAGAATTGTGTACCCCTATACTCACAGGATGAGTATAGGGTACACAATAAACTACCACTCACATCATGGCCATGGGTTGCACAAGAAACTATCGCGCAGAGGATGAATATGGAGAGCAAAGTAAACAAAGATTCACATGATGAGAAAGGGTTGCGCAATGTCCTATGACTCACAGGATGAGTATTAGCTGCACACAATAAATTACAGGTCACAGGATGGGTATGGGCTGCACAAACTACCGGTAACAGGATGAGTATGGGATGCACAATAAATTACGGGTCACAGGATGAGTATGGGTTGCACATAACTACTGGTAACAAGATGAGTATGGGGTGCACAATAAATTACCGCACAGAGGATGAGTATAGGGTGCACAAACTGGTTGGGTAAATGGAAATGGTTGGGTACATTTCCTTTCACCTAATGCGACTATTCATGTGTCCGGACACCGGCGATTGTGTGGTATTGGCTATTTATTTAACCATAACTTTGCATTCATTTAATAATTATATTAATATATGTTTTCCTTGAAATGTAGTTACATTATCGTCTACATGTCTTTATTCTGACATAAAGACCTATGGTGTTACTTTGCATATATGCAAAGTAATTATAAAATTGATTGGCTTGTGTGGAGGCCTTCACACTCCCTGAGCGAGCCATCAAGTAACTATAAAAAGTCATATATCTTCACTTTCACTTCAGTTATGTTTATGCCAAAGTATTAACATGCAGCTTATATTTATGTCTTTATGATGACATAGAAAACTTCGTTTATTACAATATCTAGATTAAATTAACATTGATCTTCGGAAGGCCATAGTTCCCATATCGGTAAGGGGAGCGTCGGCCATGAAGCCTTGTTTAAAGTATGAATATTTTTCCTCTCTAATAAGGTATAATCTCTGTGATGGATTCACAAAAACTATTTTATATCTGCCTTTCTGATAACATATACAAATATAATCTTTATTTGTGAATATTTGTTAATTAAGCAATATATCAGAGGGCGTGTAGGGTTCGGTGTTCAATGAACGAAAAGGACTGGATCACTGTGTACAGGAGGCTGATATGGCAGCAAACACTCTCCAGGCGACCATATTTCTTGGATAAGTCGCTCCACACAATTGTCGCTTGGACCGTCAACTTCCTATGGCGTCACCTCTCACATATTTACGTCTCATTTCGTTATAAAATTAGATTATTTCAGAGTAAAAATAGGTTTGATCATGTTCTATGTGTAGCACCAACATTATAGTAAGTCAATATACCATATTTCTTCATTACTTACGTAATGCTAGGACGATTTGTGTAGTTTTGGGCCGATTTGGGCTGATTTGGGTAATTCTATGGACCGGGTTAGGTTAGATTAGGTTAGGTTAGGTTAAGTCAGCCTAACCTAACATATCATATTTATTCATTACTAACGTATTGCCAGGAAGCTTTCTGAAGCTTGTGTAGCTTGTGGTAATTAGACGGACCCCCACGAAGGCGCTAAGAAGAAAAACATTGGTAGCTAAGAAGAAAAACATTGGTAGCTAAGAAGAAAAACATTGGTAGCTAAGAAGAAAAACATTGGTAGCTAAGAAGAAAACCATTGGTAAGTACCTTGGTGAATGTGGCCCAAGGTGGTCAGGTGGAGCCAGTGACTCCTTTCTTCAACAGTTTTGTCTCTTCCTCGTGGTATATCCTCAATGTCTTCAGTGGTGTGCCCTCACCACACACTTACACTGCCACAACTGTCTTGTGAGTATTGTGGGAGGGACAATTTGGCGGGTATTTTGGACACAGGAGACCGTCTTTAAGATAGGCGAGGAGCGTCAGTGTTATCTCACGGGTCGTGTACACGTCCAATAGTGGAACCTTTGTTGTGATGACGTCACTCGCTCGCTTCCCCGCCACCTTCCTTCTTCCATTTTCTTTGGTTACTGATCTTTGCCCACACTTATGTCTAATGTTGGGTTTTATTTAGTTATTATTTACCGGTATGTATTTATTTATATTTATTTATTTATATTGAAGAAGGTAGAGTGGGTTGTGAAAGCACAACATTGGTGATTGAGTGTTACATCACTCAACGACAGGGAATCTACATCAACGAGTGCTGGACTAGAAAAAGACAGCAACTCCTCTACCGCCTGCGTCAAATCCGTCATCAAAACCCAGATGTGATTCATCAGTGCTTCGTTAGAGATGGCTTGATTAAAGTGAGAAAGACTTCAGTAGGTAAAATGTTTACAATTGCTAATGAGGATAACCTCAACACTTTCTTCACCCAATGTGGTTTGTCTCACCTTATTATCACTCTCAATGAGTCAACATAATTAACCCCCTTGTCACCTAGTGCGGGCTACGTATCCTAAGTCTCTTTGTTTCACTTTTTAAATTAATTTTTAATTTAATTTTTACTAGTCACTTATTGGACTTAGTTAACTGAGTGCTTTAATATTTCTTTAGGTCTTATTAATTATACGTTCATAACTAAACTACTTATTGTTAATAATCTTTAGCTTAAATTTGTCTATGTTTATTATTCAACTTTTTTCTTTGATTTCATTTATTACCTAGGTTGCCTAGCCTCGCCATACTCCCTTACTCCATTGTACCATTGTACTCCATTGTACTCCATTAGTTCTTATGTTCAAAGGAAACAGAGAGTTAGTATAAATGGAATCAAGTCAGAGTGGGAAAATGTTGTAAGTGGAGTGCCTCAAGGCTCTGTCCTGGGACCTCTGTTGTTTATAATATATATAAATGATTTAGATTCAGGTTTGAGTAGCAACATTTGCAAATTTGCCGATGATACGAAAATCGGTAGGGAAATTAATTCGGAGGAGGACTCACTATCACTTCAAGTTGATCTAGATAGGGTTTTGAAATGGTCAAAGGATTGGCAGATGCAGTTTAATGCTGATAAATGTAAAGTTCTGAGGTTAGGTAATGATGATAGAGTTACAAGATACGAGCTAGATGGTGTTGTGATTGCGAAGTCGGATTGCGAAAGGGATCTGGGAGTTATGATTAGTAAGAATTTAAAACAAAAGGATCAATGCATAAATGTTCGTAATAAGGCAAATCGGACACTTGGATTTATTAATCGCAGCGTTAGTAACAAGACACCTGGTGTGGTTCTCAAGCTATATCTTGCTCTAGTTAGGCCCCATTTAGATTATGCAGTTCAGTTTTGGTCGCCATATTATAGAATGGATATAAATTCACTTGAACGTGTCCAGCGTAGGATGACTAAGTTAATTCCCCAAATTAGAAATCTTTCATATGAAGAAAGATTAACAAAGCTTAAGTTGCATTCACTGGAAAGGCGAAGAGTTAGGGGTGACATGATAGAGGTTTACAAGTGGATGAATGGACATAACCGGGGGATATTAATTGGGTATTAAAAGTATCAACACAGGACAGAACACGAAACAATGGATATAAATAGGTTAAGTTTAGATTTAGGAAAGACTTGGGTAAATACTGGTTCAGTAACAGGGTTGTTGATTTGTGGAACCAATTGCCGCGTAACATTGTGGAGGTGGGGTCCCTCGATTGTTTCAAGCACGGGTTGGACAAGTATATGAGTGGGATTGGGTGGTTATAGAATAGGAGCTGCCTCGTATGGGCCAATAGGCCTTCTGCAGTTACCTTTGTTCTTATGTTCTTATGTACCCCTGGTTTTGCCTGTGTCTCAAAATGCAAATTATTACTTACAGTGCACCTGAGAGTACTTGTAAGCCCCTTGTAAGCTACCTCATTTTTTTCTTTTTTTGTTCATTTTGTGTTTGTTTTGTATAGTCTTGTTTATATATTTTTCCCCCTTTTATATCAAAATTCTATTTTGTAATTGCCATTCTTGCCTTGTTTTCCTTCAACCAGCCTTTTTATGCAGACAAGTATAGACCCAGAACTAAACCTCTTATCCACTATCTATGACAATCATCACTTTAATGATCAAAATTGCAGATATTTTACAGCACATGATGTAAACAATGTATTAACACATAATCACAATATCTCTTTAATTAACTTGAACGTTAGATCCCTAGGTAAACACTTCGATGGTGTTAGTGCCTTGATTGAAACTATTGACAACAAATTCTCTTTAATTATACTTACTGAAACGTGGTTGAAAGAGGATACTACTCAACTCTTTAACATGCCTAACTACTCGGCAATTCACAATTGCCGTCAAATTCAGAGAGGTGGTGGTACTGCTCTTTACTACCACCATGAACTAACATGCTTAAAAGTAATTAGAACTAGAGACTGCTGTGGGGAGTATATCTTCGCCAGTTTCAGAGTCAAGGGTGCCGAGTCTGTCCTGTCTGTGGGTGCAGTCTATAGAATTCCTAACACTGATGTGTCCGAATTTAACTCAAACCTTAGAAATCTAATACTTGATAACAGACTGAACAAAAACCACCTAATTATCGCAGGGGACTTTAATATTGACCTCTGCGAGCCTGAACACCCCACTGCTGTTAGCTTCCTCAACTGTATGAATTCCTGCTTCCTCATACCCTTAATCACTAGACCTTCTAGAATCACTGATAGTACTGCCACGACTCTAGATCACATCTGGACCAACATAACCTCTCCGCTTACTTCAGGTATAATCACCGATAGCACTACAGACCATTACCCCACATTTCTCTTCACTAACTTTAACAAACCACCTCTTGAGTCAAGGGAGTTAAGTTTTAGGCTGCACAATGAAACTGCTATAGACAATTATATAACTGCTGCTGATAATGTCAACTGGGAGTCCGAGTTAGGTAACATAGGGGATATCAACCTAGCATAAGAACATAAGAACAAAGGTAACTGCTGAAGGCCTATTGGCCCATACGAGGCAGCTCCTATCTATAACCACCAAATTCCACTCATATACTTGTCCAACCCGCGCTTGAAACAATCGAGGGACCCCACCTCCACCACGTTACGCGGTAATTGGTTCCACAAATCAACAACCCTGTTACCGAACCAGTATTTACCCAAGTCTTTCCTAAATCTAAACTTATCCAATTTATACCCATTATTTCGTGTTCTGTCTTGTGTTGATACTTTTAATACCCTATTAATATCTCCTTTGTTATGGCCATTCATCCACTTGTAAACCTCTATCATGTCACCCCTAACTCTTCGCCTTTCCAGTGAATGCAATTTAAGCTTTGTTAATCTTTCTTCATATGAAAGATTTCTAATTTGGGGAATTAACTTAGTCATCCTACGCTGGACACGTTCAAGTGAATTTATATCCATTCTATAGTAAGGCGACCAAAACTGAACTGCATAATCTAAATGGGGCCTAACTAGAGCAAGATATAGCTTGAGAACCACACCAGGTGTCTTGTTACTAACGCTGCGATTAATAAATCCCAGTGTCCTATTTGCTTTATTACGAACATTCATGCATTGATCCTTTTGTTTTAAATTCTTACTAACCATAACTCCCAGATCCCTTTCGCAATTCGAGATATATACAAGAGTTGTTACATTCTTGTACAGCCACTAGTACGCGTAGCGTTTCGGGCAAGTCCTTAATCCTATGGTCCCTGGAATACGATCCCCTGCCGCGAAGAATCGTTTTTTCATCCAAGTACACATTTTACTGTTGCGTTAAACAGAGGCTACAGTTAAGGAATTGTGCCCAGTAAATCCTCCCGGCCAGGATACGAACCCATGACATAGCGCACGCGGAACGCCAGGCGAGTGTCTTACCACTACACCACGGAGACTGATCGGAGACTTAGCAATCTCAACACCATCTAGCTCGTATCTTGTAACTCTATCATCATTACCTAGCCTCAAAACTTTACATTTATCAGCATTAAACTGCATCTGCCAATCCTTTGGTTTTGACCATTTCAAAACCCTATTTAGATCAACTTGAAGTGATAGTGAGTCTTCTTCCGTGATAATTTCCCTGCCGATTCATCGGCAAATTTGCAAATGTTGCTACTCAAACCTGAATCTAAATCATTGATATATATTATAAACAACAGAGGTCCCAAGACAGAGCCCTGAGGCACCCCACTTACAACATTTTCCCACTCTGACTTAACCCCATTTATACTAACTCTGTTTCCTTTGGAATAGCCATGCCCTAATCCAACTTAATATAGCACCCCCAATACCATGAGCCTCTATTTTTTTAATCAGTGTTTCATGTGGCACTGTATCAAAAGCTTTGCTAAAGTCAAGGTACACAACATCACAATCCTTACCACTATCAACTGCCTCAACTATGCTGGAATAAAAAGTTAGTTTAGTTTAGTTCATTTATTATGCACCCCATACCCATCTTGTGGGCGGTAGTGGAAAGGGTTACAGAGGCACATAATGGGCTCAGGGACTGAACCCCACAATTCATTTAGCTAAGCAAGTTACAATCTTGATGAGCTAGTTACAAAATTCAATATAAGTCATCACATCAACAATGGGTTCGAGATCGACCTCAAGTACAGGTTCTAAATTAAGCAACTGACATGTGGAGAGCTAGTGTCAAAATTTATATGTTTGTCCTGCACACCGCCCCCCCCCCATCCAGTGGGCAGCGGTGGATAGGTTACAATCACTCAGTTACTACCTACAGTTAGCAAACTGGGATATTTGGCTAAAATTTCTGGTAGCAGATCATTTTGAATGAAATATTGACACATCGCTGGAACATTGGTTATAGAATTGTCTCTAAATTCACGTATCTTTTCGCACTTCATCACTTAGTGACGGAGGGTGTGCGAATAATTTTGTTGACACAGTTTACATTTGGTCAGGTCTACATCAGCAGATAATGAGAATTCCCAGAGATACTTGTAACCGAGTCTAAGCCGAGCAGCAGTAACATCTAGAAGTCTGCTGATTTTATTGGATGTTCCATAGATGTGTGGCTCCTCTTGCATGATAGTATGATGATAGATGGAATTACTGGTGTCAATTTCACTTTGCCTCAGATCTACAAGATCTTGTTGAAGTTCTCGGTGCACTGCTGCTCTCAGATTGCTCATTGACAATCCAAGGTTACACTCAACGGCTCCTTTAAAGGCAGATTCTTTGGCTAACTTATCAGCTCTATCATGCATTCGGAGGCCAACATGAGATGGAGACCACATGAAATGGACTCTGTTACCATCTTTAATAATTTTGTTGTATTTGTGTCTAGCTTCGGACACGAGCATGTTACAGTTATGTCTTAAAGAGTTGAGAGCATTTAAGGATGATAAGGAGTCACTTACAATTAATGTATCAAGTTTTGAGACTTGTACACATTTCAGTGCAAGGATCAAGGCAAATAGTTCAGTCTGAAGGGTAGAGGCCCAATTGTTTATACGGACTCCCCACTCAAAGTATAGGCCATCGCCCATTGTCAGGACAGCTGCACCCGTGGTGCGGTGTAGGGAACCATCAGTGTATATAATTTGAGAGAGAGAATGCTCTGTGGACAGAGCATCAATATGGCTTAAGGCGTTGAGCTTTGCCTCAAGACGAAGCTTGAACTGATCTCTAATTTGCTTCTTGGGTGGAAAGGGAGGGATTAAAACTGGAAAGGGTGTAACCTCCCACGGTGCAGGAAAGTGCCGTTGTTGTTTCTCTTGGTACAAATCATGAACCCCATACATTCTGAGTTGAGTTCCAGTTTTTGTTATCCATTTGGAACAATGCTGATCTTCAATAAAGAAATTCTGGAGGGCTTCTGTGCAAGGATTAGGATGAGTTAGCCTAAGCATTTTTATACCAATTTGACAGTTAATTTCAGTAACATGATCAACAACGCTCAGAATATTAAGTTCCTTTCTCATATTAAGTATCTTTGTGGTACGAGGGCACCCAAGGATTATCCTCAAGGCTTCGTTCTGCAATTTTTCAAGCCCTCCAAGCTTTCTTTCAGGCATCAAGTCAAGCAGAGGTGCAGCATAACCCACTAAAGATCTGATGTATGCAAAGTACATCATTTTGACAATGCTGACATTGGCACCATAGCCTGAGTGATAACCTGCAACAGCCTTGAGAGCTCGGAGCCTCTCTTTATACTGACGACAGAGTCTGAATACAACAGGACCATACAGTGGCACCTCAAGGCCAAGGTATTTGAATCTGTTTACATAGTCAAGCTGGGAGCCATCAGACAGTTGCATCTTGCGAACAGCTCCTCCCTGCCTGGGTGGACGCCGATTGTGTATCTTTGTTTTCTCTGCTGAGATAATTATACCTAGGTCCTGACATGAGTCTAATACAGAGTTAAGAGTGTTCTGCGTGTTAGCATACCCAGTGGTGTGTATCATTATATCATCAGCATAGCTAATGATGTGGACGTTGGGTTTGCTCGGTATAGAGTTTAACAGCGTGTTTATTAAGATATTAAATAAGGTAGGGCTGAGGACACCACCCTGCGGGGTACCTAGTTCAAAGTCTCTTGTTACACTTCTATGCCCCTGGAAAAATACAGATGACTTCCTGTTGGATAAGTAACCCCTGATCCAACAAAGAAGCCGACCACCAATATTCATTCTTGCAAGCTCACTCAAGATAACATGTCTATTTGCAATATCAAAGGCAGACTTAAGATCTAGGAAGGTGGTATATAACTTTTCAGTGTGCAGGGTAAGAAAGGTGGTGATGCAATGATGCACACTCCTTCCATGCATGAAGCCATATATCTGGGGGGATAGCATGGTTCTTATTCTATGGAGGAGACGGTTTAGGACCATTCTCTCGAATGTTTTGCAAATGCAGCTAGTAAGGGAAATTGGGCGGAAAGCATTCTCTTGATTTGGCTTGGGAATTGGAATGATTATACTGTTGGTCCAAGAGTTAGGAAGCTCCCCAGTAACATAGCTCATATTATACAGCTCAAGCAGGGGATTCCCTGGTACTAAAGGGAGCAGACGCAATATGTCATAAGTGATACCATCTTCACCGGGGGATGTGGCTTTGCCTTTGTTTAGGGCCGCGAGTAATTCAAACTCAGTAAATGGCACGTTGCATTCATCTTCCTTGTGGAGCATGAAGTCAACGAGCCTTTCTCGATCTCCGTAACCAGCATTTAATCTGAACTGTATGTCTGGGGGAAGATTATTGAAGCTAGAGGTGGTTGCCCAAGCATCGACTAACTCGTTTGCTCTGTGTAGAGGGTGAGGGTGTGCTACTTGGCCGATCTTATCGCCTTTAATTCTTTTAATATCCTTCCATGCCTGGCTGAGGGGGGTGTGAGAGTTGAGACTGTTAACAAAAGTTTCTCAGTTATCTTGCCTGAGCTCTGTCATGCGCTCCCTCGCCTTGGCTAGGGCTTTCTGAAAGAGCTTGAGCATTGCTGGCGTACGTGTTTCCCTATATGCAAGCCCAACTCGTCTGGCAGTGCGTTTCAAAGTACGCAGTTTGGGGTCATTGTAATAGGCATGGCGTTTATTACCTTTCATATCGTTGCGACTATTGGATGGTGCAGGGGGCCGACCTAAAGGGTCAGCAAACATCTGAATGCTCTGTACTAGACCGTCGTTAAATGTCTGGACTGTGGAGGGATCATAAGTGCTCTACCACTCTGACACATGAGCAACAAAGTCTTCACGTCGAGCAGGAGGAACACTGAGCCGTTTGCGTTTGAAAGTCCCACCGGGCAGGATGGTATTTCCTATACATAGAGTAGTCAATCTAGGGTGATGATCTGACAACAAATCTGTTACAATAGATGATGTGCACCAGACGTGAGAGACGTTGAAACCAACACAGAGGTCTAGAATGCCTCCACAAATATGCGTGGGTTCAAGGTCACCCACAATCTGCACATCTTGGTGACTATTTAGTAGCGACAGCAGTTGATTCCCGTTACCGTTACTGAAGCGAGAGCCACCAATGTCCTTGTGTCTAGCATTGTAGTCACCAAGAATGATGGTTGGCTCTGCTTGAGCGCAGGCCGGAAGATCAATATAATTTAACTTTCCTGCTGGAGCATATAGATTAAATACATTGAGAACAGAGTTGCCCACATAGATCCTCACTCCATGATACTGTTGACCGGCAGTTTGTTTTTCTGGCAGAAGTTGATGGGGTAGGGATTGTTTGATGTATAGAATGCAAGAGTTACTGGATCTGAGGCTGTAAGAAACAAATGAGGGCAATTTCGGGGGTGAGGATCTTGCGGGAACTCTGCACTCCTGGAGACATACAATATCGATGTGTTCAGTTGTTACTTTCTGATGTAAATCTCAGAACCTTTTTTTGAGGGACGCAATGTTCCAGCTTAGGACGGATAACTTAGTTAATTGTGCATTTAAAGTCAGCATTATATATTGATATTATTAGTTCACTTAATATTTATTATCTATATACATATTATCTATTGCACTACGGTATAAGTCCAGGAACATTTCTTAGTTTATTACCAATGTCACACATTTGCCTCCAATGGTCTAGTACAATTTGTCTGTCATTTCCAGCTATAGAGTCGTTTTGAACATACTTTAGCACAACTTTGGCAGTTAACTTGCGTGGAAGGGTTCCACTACACAAGGTTTCAAGATCACTAGAAGTTTCCCCTGATAGGCAAGCGAACACATGTTTGGAGGGTTCAGGGGTGGAAGGGGTAGTTTGGCAGTCATTGCTTACAAGTCCCCTCATACACGTGACCATCAACGAAATATCGCTGGTGGATTTTTTCTCATGTTGTAGTTGCTCTTGCAGCCGCTCCGTCTGCTGCTGTGACTCCTGCTGGTGTTCCTGCAACCGGTCACGAAGGGCAACCACTGCTTGAACAGTGGAGGGACCCAAGGGCGAGGTGGTAGGGAGGCTGAGGTTGCGATCTGTCTCATTTTGATCCAGTTCCTTATCCCCCACTTCCAGTTGACTGTGGGGTCCAGCTGTGGATGGTGGTCTCACAGTAGGTGACATTATCCCAGAACCAGGAAGTGGCCACTCTACATCAGGGGAAGGCCCACCACTGGCAGAAGATGCAGCACCTGGTTCTTGTGGGGGAGCTGGGATGATGGCAGGAGTCTTCGGTCTGGCACCGGTCCCCTTGTGCACTTCGTAATTTAAAGGTGGTGAGTTTGGCAGCCAGCTGGAGCGAACATCACCTCCAGATGGCTCTGAACAGCGAGTGGGACTGATGGCAGCATTTGGCAACTGCTCTTCATGGTGGTGTGAAGGGTATGGCGAGTGTTGTGTCAACACCTCCGGGAGGCAGCAGGTTCCTGGCACCTGACGGGCAGGCGCAGGTTGAACAGACACCTGTCGACGGAGAGAACTGTGCAATCCTTCGTCCCCAGCTGCTGCGTGAAGGACGTTCACTATGGAGTTGTTGTTATACTGGATCCCGGACACGGCTGTTGTTTGCCACTTTCCTCCCCCGTGGACACAAGAGCGTGTCCGCCGGGGGTCACTTGAAGTTGCCCATATTTTACTGTTGGACATATTTTTATGTCCGACGAACAAATATTTCTATAAAATTCAATTCTTATCCGATCGACTTGCGGATAGTATGAACATGTTTGCCATAAAATTTACGTTTTCTTTAGTAGCCACATAGCCTATTTGAGAGAACGGCATTGTCTTGTATCTTCGTGGTAAAACTATTGTAGATCGCCGATGTGCAGTAACAGATAACACTTCACCCACTTCCCACACTCTTGCGGATGGGCCGTGATCATCATTCTTCATTTATATGCATATGTCTGTGTAGGGAATTTTATTGCAATCTCAAAGATACCAAATTTAACGCTGTAGGACAAGTGTGGAGTTGACAACCGTGAAAAGAATGGAAACATCTCGTCGGTGTTTGGAGCTCACGGCTAGTGATCCAGGTAGTTTCTTTATTGGTAGTGGTTTAAATCACAGTTTGGGGACATTTTATACATATGTTCTTCTAGAATATTCTATTGCGAACACATTGGTACAAAAATGAAATGTGTACATCGAAAATTAAGATCAGGACAGTGAAAAGAGTTAACACTTTTCAGTGTTTCCGCTCGATGGCCGGAAACGCTGAGAGCACTTTGCGCTAACATTTTTCCTTGTTCGCCGGGAGGCTGAAAGTGTATTAATTTCCTTTCCTGCCAGAGTTTCGGGCAAGAAAAACACTAAGACTAAAACTTCATACTAATTGAGATTAAAGTATAAATTGTGTTGAGAAAAAATAAGAAAAAAATGAAAAAAGGGGGAGAAAACATGGCAGAAAAAAAGCAAAAATACAATTTGGTCAACATTTTTTTATTTATTTATTTATGCATATACAAGAATGTACATAAGGAATGTGAGGATACAAATATGGTAATTACAGTCTTGTAAAGCCACTAGCACGCGCAGCGTTTCGGGCAGGTCCTTAATCTAAGAAAATTTTAAGGAGGTAAATACTTGCAAAATTTATAGACAAAAAAATGATAACAGATTACATGAAATGAAAAAAAAAGATGATAGAAAATTGTAGGTACAGTATATTAAAGCACATAGGTAGCTAAGATTGATTGCAATGACAGCTTGAATGGTAGTTGACAAAAATTGGTAGTCACAATACAGCATATGGCTAGCACATAGAAGAAGACAGCAATGAACACAATGATAAGGTTGTTTGATATTACATAAAAATTAGGAGATTGGGTAACACTAGGTACAGAGCAAATTTAAAGCTCAGTGTAGGAAACTAAGAAGATGAAGTTAGGTACTTTTTGGTTTTGCTTTTAAATAAGGCAAAAGTTTTACAGTTTTTCTATTCACTAGGGAGTGAGTTCCATAGACTAGGTCCCTTAATTTACATAGAGTGTTTACACAGATTAAGTTTGACCCTGGGGATATCAAAGAGATATTTATTTCTGGTGTGGTGATAATGGGTCCTATTACATCTGTCCAGGGAGAGTTTCAGAGCATGGTTTGCATTTAAGAACAGGGTTTTGTAAATGTAGTTGACACAAGAGAATGTGTGGAGGGAGTTAATATTTAGCAAGTTTAGGGATTTAAACAAGGGAGCTGAGTGTTGTCTGAAAGCAGAGTTAGTTATTATTCTGATAGCAGATTTTTGCTGTGTGATGATGGGCTTAAGGTGGTTTGCAGTGGTAGACCCCCCATGCACAGATACCATAATTAAGATAGGGGTAGATTAGTGCATAATATAGTGAGAGGAGAGCAGAGTTAGGAACATAATATCTGATTTTGGAGAGTATACCAACTGTCTTAGAGACTTTCTTAGTTATGTGTTGAATGTGGGTGCTGAAGTTGAGTCTCTTGTCTAGGAATCTGCCAAGAAACTTGCCATCATTTTTATTACTGATGTTAATGTTGTCTATCTGTAGCTGAATTGCATTTGATGATTTGCTTCCAAATAAGATGTAGTAAGTCTTTTCGATGTTTAATGTTAGTTTGTTCACATGAGAGGATGTGCAGTGACTTAATATCTAACATATTCAGAGATTTGAGTAGGGGTACCGAGTGATGTCTGGGTCCAGAGTTAGATATTGTCCTAATAGCAGCTTTGTGTTCAGTAATTAGAGGACGTAAATGATTTTGGGTAGTAGAGCCCCAAGCACAAATACCATAGTTGAGATAAGGATAGATGAGAGAGTAATAGAGATTCACCAGGGCAGGGCGAGGTACATAATATCTGATCTTAGAAAGAATGCCAACAGTTTTTGAAACTTTTTTTGATATATTTAGAATATGTCCCTGGAAATTCAGCGTTCTGGTCAATGAGAATGCCAAGGAATTTGCCATCTACTTTGTTACAAATTTGGGTATTGTTAATCCTGAGATTTATTTGATTTGAGAATTTATTGCCAAACAAAATACAGAAAGTTTTGTCAATATTGAGGGTGAGTTTATTGGCAGTTAGCCAGTGATGGACTTTATTTAGCTCAGTATTCACTGTGACATTTAGAGCAAGGGGGTCAGGACTGGAGTTTTTTTATTATTATTATTTTCTACCACAGACGTGGCCACACATTTACAATGCTAACCAACATATATACATTTTCTTCTGTCCTCCATGGACAGGGTTAGAGATGTGTTAAACATATAGTTCAAGGGTTTATTGAACAATCAACCACAGAAGGTGATTCGGTGCTTTTAAAATGCTAAGCTAACCTACATACGTAAATACATAGATATACAGATTTACGTATGCCCTACATAAAGTGTTCGATGTGTCTTTTACATAGTGTCATTAATGTGCATTTACAAAGGTGAAATGTAATTCTGATCAGCTTCCATATATACTTCATACACATACATATACATACACACACACACACACACACACGTATATGTACATATACATATATACATACATATACACACACACACACACATGCATGCACATACATTTGTCTCTTTTACCCTGACAGGGTGAGATAGCTGATAGAGAAACTAGTGTGCAATTAAGCACTTAATCACTGACGGTGCTTTTACAAGCTCAGGTTATATAGTTACATCACATACATACATTGTATAATTGATACATTACATGGTTAATCTTGGATACAAGTTCAATATATCATCAAGTGTTCCAGTACTCATATAGTAATTACACAGTTGGAGTAAATGAAGGTCGTGTCGTCAGCAAATAGAATTGGTTTGAGGTGTTGGGAGGCATTTGGAAGGTCACTAATGTAGATGAGAAAGAGGAGAGGGCCAAGTATGCTGCCCTGAGGAACACCAATGTTGATGGGCAGGGTGGGAGAAATTGAATTATTCACAGAAACATACTGGAGCCTGTCAGTAAGGTAAGACTTAATATACTGCAGGGAGTGACTTCTGACTCCATAATGATGTAATTTAAGAAGAAGGTTTTGGTGGTTGACAGTGTCAAAAGCTTTACGCAGGTCCACAAATAACCCAACAGGGAACTCATTTTTATCAAGAGCTGTATGTATCAAGTTAATCATACTAATAAGTGCATCGTTAGTGCTTTCTTTGGGTCTGAAGCCATACTGACAAGAACTAAGTATATTGAGTTTGGCTAGATAAGAGTAAAGCTGCTTGTAGATAAGTTTTTCAAATATTTTTGACAAGTTTGGCAGAGTTGATATAGGTCTGAAGTTGTTAACATCAGTGAGATCACCACGTTTGTGGACAGGGGTTACTCTCGCTTTTTTTTAGAATATCTGGAAAGGTTTGGAGTTCAAGTGACTTGTTGAAGAACAATACAATGGCAGGAGCTAAAAATCTGGAGGCTTTTTTGTAAATAAGAGTTGGTATCTCCTCAAGGGCACTAGACTTGGTTTTAAGGGAAAGGATTATGTCAGTAACATCAGTGGAATTAGTAGGCATTAGGTACAGAGACTGTGGATAGTTACCAGTAAGATAGTCCTTAACATCAGTACAGGAAGATGGAATATCATTTGCAAGGGATGACCCAATGGAAGAGAAGAACCTATTGAACTCAAAAGCAGTGTCAGAGGCTGAAAGCTGACCATCATTATTTGAAGCACATAGTGCATTCTGGTGACAAACGTCATGAGTGACGAGAGTGTGGGATGAGTTTCACTCGGCTTGAACATGTGAAGACTCATGTTAGTGCATTCAGGTGGCAAACCTTGTGAGAGTCCAGCGTGTAGGAAGAGATTCAAGAGTTTTGGATATATGAGAAGGCACATATTAGATTAAGGACCTGCCCGAAACGCTGCGCGTACTAGTGGCTTTACAAGATTATAAATACTATGTTATGTATTCTCACAAACCCAATGTACCTTCTTGCATATAAATAAATAAATAAATAAATAAATAAATAAATAAATAAATAAATAAATATTAGTACATTCAAGTGAGGAACCTCATGAGGGCCCAGAGTGCGCGAAGTTATTCAGTTATTGCTACCCAATCTCCCAATCTTTATGTACCCAATCTGAACATCTTTATCATTGTGATCATTGCTGTCTTATATGTACTGTCAATCTGCTGTATGGTGTCTATTAATCTTGTTTAAATTACTAATCAAGCTGTCAATGTAATCAATCAGAGCTTTAATATAACAATGTGCTTTAATATACTTACTAAGCTCTCTCATCTCATTTTTCTCTTGTAATGTATCTTTATCATTTATCAATTCTGATAGAAATTACCTACTTAAAATTATCTGCTAGATTAAGGACCTGCCCGAAACGCTGCGCGTACTAGTGGCTTTACAAGAGTGTAAATACTGTACTATCCAATGTATTCTCACTAACCCAATGTACCTTCTTGAATATAAATAAATAAATAAGTTGTCATAGAAGTCTGAAGACTCACAGGAAGGTGCATGTGGATGAAATACCTTTTGAATATGCCAAGTGTGGCAAAAAATTTAGAGCATGTGGAAATATAATAAAGCACATACATGTTAGTGCTTTCAGGTGACAAACCTCATGAATGTCATTAGTCTCCGTGGTGTAGTGGTAAGACACTCGCCTGGCGTTCCGCGAGCGCTTTGTCATGGGTTCGTATCCTGGCCGGGGAGGATTTACTGGGCGCAAATCCGTAACTGTAGCCTTTGTTTAACTCAACAGTAAAATGTGTACTTGGTTGTAACAACGATTCTTCGCGGCGGGGATCGTATTCCAGGGACCTGCCCGAAACTCTACGCGTACTAGTGGCTCTACAACAATGTAACAACTCTTGTATATATCCAAAAAAAAAAAAATATATGTCCAAAGTGTGGGAAGAGATTCAACCGTTTTGAACATGTAAAGAGGCACAATATTTACCAGAATTTACCTGAGAGCCACTAATACTAGTGGCCTCGATGAGGACAGGAAGCTGGCGGCTTGTCAAATGTCCCCCCATTTATCCTGTTGATGTTTTCCAGCTGTATTATAAAACCCGGCAGAGTTTAGGCGTTTGTGGCTTTGGTGGGTATGCATGTCCTCGGGTTTACAACTCTATGGGTGAACAAGCATCTCCTGTTCTAAGTCCTACATTGTGGCATGTTGAGCTTGAAACCGCTGCTCCTTGTTGTTGTTATATCTGACCTTTTGAAGTTCTTCTCTTCCATTGGGTCATCCCTTGCAAATGATATTCCATCTTCCAGTACTGATGTTAAGGACTATCTTACAGGTAACTATCCTCAGTCTTACAGGTAACTATCCTCAGTCTTACAGGTAACTATCCTCAGTCTTACAGGTAACTATCCACAGTCTTACAGGTAACTATCCTCAGTCTTACAGGTAACTATCCACAGTCTTACAGGTAACTATCCTCAGTCTTACAGGTAACTATCCTCAGTCTTACAGGTAACTATCCTCAGTCTTACAGGTAACTATCCTCAGTCTTACAGGTAACTATCCACAGTCTTACAGGTAACTATCCACAGTCTTACAGCTAACTATCCACAGTCTTACAGGTAACTATCCACAGTCTTACAGGTAACTATCCTCAGTCTTACAGCTAACTATCCACAGTCTTACAGGTAACTATCCTCAGTCTTACAGGTAACTATCCTCAGTCTTACAGGTAACTATCCACAGTCTTACAGGTAACTATCCTCAGTCTTACAGGTAACTATCCTCAGTCTTACAGGTAACTATCCACAGTCTTACAGGTAACTATCCTCAGTCTTACAGGTAACTATCCTCAGTCTTACAGCTAACTATCCACAGTCTTACAGGTAACTATCCACAGTCTTACAGGTAACTATCCACAGTCTTACAGGTAACTATCCACAGTCTTACAGGTAACTATCCTCAGTCTTACAGGTAACTATCCTCAGTCTTACAGGTAACTATCCTCAGTCTTACAGGTAACTATCCTCAGTCTTACAGGTAACTATCCTCAGTCTTACAGGTAACTATCCTCAGTCTTACAGGTAACTATCCACAGTCTTACAGGTAACTATCCACAGTCTTACAGGTAACTATCCACAGTCTTACAGGTAACTATCCACAGTCTTACAGGTAACTATCCACAGTCTTACAGGTAACTATCCTCAGTCTTACAGGTAACTATCCTCAGTCTTACAGGTAACTATCCTCAGTCTTACAGCTAACTATCCACAGTCTTACAGGTAACTATCCACAGTCTTACAGGTAACTATCCACAGTCTTACAGGTAACTATCCACAGTCTTACAGCTAACTATCCACAGACGCCCAACTGCCTTCAGGTCGCCCCTATATCCTTGCCACTATTTACGAGACCATCACAATTCCTCCTCCAACACTTCCTCACACGTTACTCACGTAGCTTCCTCACACGTTACTCACGTAGCTTCCTCACACGTTACTACCGTAGCTTCCTCACACGTTACTCACGTAGCTTTATCACACGTTACTCACGTAGCTTCCTCACACGTTACTCACGTAGCTTCCTCACACGTTACTCACGTAGCTTCCTCACACGTTACTCACGTAGCTTCCTCACACGTTACTACCGTAGCTTCCGCACACGTTACTCACGTAGCTTCCTCACACGTTACTCACGTAGCTTCCTCACACGTTACTCACGTAGCTTCCTCACGCGTTACTCACGTAGCTTCCTCACACGTTACTCACGTAGATTCCTCACACGTTACTACCGTAGCTTCGTCACACGTTACTCACGTAGCTTCCTCACACGTTACTCACGTAGCTTCCTCACACGTTACTACCGTAGCTTCCTCACACGTTACTACCGTAGTTTCCTCACACGTTACTCACGTAGCTTCCTCACACGTTACTCACGTAGGGTTCTCACACATTACTCACGTAGGGTCCTCACACGTTAATCACATACCTTCCTCACACGTTACTCACGTAGGGTCCTCACACGTTACTCACGTAGGGTCCTCACACGTTACTGACGTAGGGTCCTCACACGTTACTCACGTAGGGTCCTCACACGTTACTCACGTAGGGTCCTCACACGTTACTCACGTAGGGTCCTCACACGTTACTCACGTAGGGTCCTCACACGTTACTCACGTAGGGTCCTCACACGTTACTCACGTAGGGTCCTCACACGTTACTCACGTAGGGTCCTCACACGTTACTCACGTAGGGTCCTCACACGTTACTCACGTAGGGTCCTCACACGTTACTCACGTAGGGTCCTCACACGTTACTCACGTAGGGTCCTCACGCGTTACTCACGCTGGGTCCTCACACGTTACTCACATAGGGTCCTCACACGTTACTCACGTAGGGTCCTCACACGTTACTCACGTAGGGTCCTCACACATTACTCACGTAGGGTCCTCACACGTTACTCACGTAGGGTCCTCACACGTTACTCACGTAGGGTCCTCACACGTTACTCACGTAGGGTCCTCACACGTTACTGACGTAGGGTCCTCACACGTTACTCACGTAGTGTCCTCACACGTTACTCACGTAGGGTCCTCACACGTTACTCACGTAGTGTCCTCACACGTTACTCACGTAGGGTCCTCACACGTTACTCACGTAGGGTTCTCACACGTTACTCACGTAGGGTCCTCACACGTTACTCACGTAGGGTCATCACACGTTACTCACGTAGGGTCCTCACACGTTACTCACGTATGGTCCTCACACGTTACTCACGTAGGGTCCTCACACGTTACTCACGTAGGGTCCTCACACGTTACTCACGTAGGGTCCTCACACGTTACTCACGTAGGGTCCTCACATGTTACTCACGTAGGGTCCTCACACGTTACTCACGTAGGGTCCTCACACGTTACTCACGTAGGGTCCTCACACGTTACTCACGTAGGGTCCTCACACGTTACTCACGTAGGGTCCTCACACGTTACTCACGTAGGGTCCTCACACGTTACTCACGTAGGGTCCTCACACGTTACTCACGTAGGGTCCTCACACGTTACTCACGTAGGGTCCTCACACGTTACTCACGTAGGGTCCTCACACGTTACTCACGTAGGGTCCTCACACGTTACTCACGTAGGGTCCTCACACGTTACTCACGTAGGGTCCTCACACGTTACTCACGTAGGGTCCTCACACGTTACTCACGTAGGGTCCTCACACGTTACTCACGTAGGGTCCTCACACATTACTCACGTTGGGTCCTCACACGTTACTCACGTAGGGTCCTCACACGTTACTCACGTAGGGTCCTCACACGTTACTCACGTAGGGTCCTCACACATTACTCACGTTGGGTCCTCACACGTTACTCACGTAGGGTCCTCACAAATTCCTCTCCAAAAGCCACAAATATCCTTCTTCTTCTGGAGCGACGACTTACGGTTATTTATTTTATTTATTTATTTATTTATATACCAGAAGGTACACTGGGGGTTAAGAGAGAACATAGAAATGTTGATGATTTGACATTCTTGTAAAGCCACTAGCACGCTTAGCGTTTCTGGCAAGTCCTTAAACTAACACATTCTTGTAAAGCCACTAGCACGCTTAGCGTTTCTGGCAAGTCCTTAAACTAACACATTCTTGTAAAGCCACTAGCACGCTTAGCGTTTCTGGCAAGTCCTTAAACTAACACATTCTTGTAAAGCTACTAGCACGCTTAGCGTTTCTGGCAAGTCCTTAAACTAACACATTCTTGTAAAGCCACTAGCACGCTTAGCGTTTCTGGCAAGTCCTTAAACTAACACATTCTTGTAAAGCCACTAGCACGCTTAGCGTTTCTGGCAAGTCCTTAAACTAACACATTCTTGTAAAGCCACTAGCACGCTTAGCGTTTCTGGCAAGTCCTTAAACTAACACATTCTTGTAAAGCCACTAGCACGCTTAGCGTTTCTGGCAAGTCCTTAAACTAACACATTCTTGTAAAGCCACTAGCACGCTTAGCGTTTCTGGCAAGTCCTTAAACTAACACATTCTTGTAAAGCCACTAGCACGCTTAGCGTTTCTGGCAAGTCCTTAAACTAACACATTCTTGTAAAGCCACTAGCACGCTTAGCGTTTCTGGCAAGTCCTTAAACTAACACATTCTTGTAAAGCCACTAGCACGCTTAGCGTTTCTGGCAAGTCCTTAAACTAACACATTCTTGTAAAGCCACTAGCACGCTTAGCGTTTCTGGCAAGTCCTTAAACTAACACATTCTTGTAAAGCCACTAGCACGCTTAGCGTTTCTGGCAAGTCCTTAAACTAACACATTCTTGTAAAGCCACTAGCAAGCTTAGCGTTTCTGGCAAGTCCTTAAACTAACACATTTTTGTAAAGCCAGTAGCACGCTTAGCGTTTCTGGCAAGTCCTTAAACTAACACATTCTTGTAAAGCCACTAGCACGCTTAGCGTTTCTGGCAAGTCCTTAAACTAACACATTCTTGTAAAGCCACTAGCACGCTTAGCGTTTCTGGCAAGTCCTTAAACTAACACATTCTTGTAAAGCCACTAGCACGCTTAGCGTTTCTGGCAAGTCCTTAAACTAACACATTCTTGTAAAGCCACTAGCAAGCTTAGCGTTTCTGGCAAGTCCTTAAACTAACACATTCTTGTAAAGCCACTAGCAAGCTTAGCGTTTCTGGCAAGTCCTTAAACTAACACATTCTTGTAAAGCCACTAGCACGCTTAGCGTTTCTGGCAAGTCCTTAAACTAACACATTCTTGTAAAGCCACTAGCACGCTTAGCGTTTCTGGCAAGTCCTTAAACTAACACATTCTTGTAAAGCCACTAGCACGCTTAGCGTTTCTGGCAAGTCCTTAAACTAACACATTCTTGTAAAGCCACTAGCACGCTTAGCGTTTCTGGCAAGTCCTTAAACTAACACATTCTTGTAAAGCCACTAGCACGCTTAGCGTTTCTGGCAAGTCCTTAAACTAACACATTCTTGTAAAGCCACTAGCACGCTTAGCGTTTCTGGCAAGTCCTTAAACTAACACATTCTTGTAAAGCCACTAGCACGCTTAGCGTTTCTGGCAAGTCCTTAAACTAACACATTCTTGTAAAGCCACTAGCACGCTTAGCGTTTCTGGCAAGTCCTTAAACTAACACATTCTTGTAAAGCCACTAGCAAGCTTAGCGTTTCTGGCAAGTCCTTAAACTAACACATTCTTGTAAAGCCACTAGCATGCTTAGCGTTTCTGGCAAGTCCTTAAACTAACACATTCTTGTAAAGCCAGTAGCACGCTTAGCGTTTCTGGCAAGTCCTTAAACTAACACATTCTTGTAAAGCCACTAGCACGCTTAGCGTTTCTGGCAAGTCCTTAAACTAACACATTCTTGTAAAGCCACTAGCACGCTTAGCGTTTCTGGCAAGTCCTTAAACTAACACATTCTTGTAAAGCCACTAGCAAGCTTAGCGTTTCTGGCAAGTCCTTAAACTAACACATTCTTGTAAAGCCACTAGCACGCTTAGCGTTTCTGGCAAGTCCTTAAACTAACACATTCTTGTAAAGCCACTAGCACGCTTAGCGTTTCTGGCAAGTCCTTAAACTAACACATTCTTGTAAAGCCACTAGCACGCTTAGCGTTTCTGGCAAGTCCTTAAACTAACACATTCTTGTAAAGCCACTAGCACGCTTAGCGTTTCTGGCAAGTCCTTAAACTAACACATTCTTGTAAAGCCACTAGCAAGCTTAGCGTTTCTGGCAAGTCCTTAAACTAACACATTCTTGTAAAGCCACTAGCACGCTTAGCGTTTCTGGCAAGTCCTTAAACTAACACATTCTTGTAAAGCCACTAGCACGCTTAGCGCTTCTGGCAAGTCCTTAAACTAACACATTCTTGTAAAGCCACTAGCACGCTTAGCGTTTCTGGCAAGTCCTTAAACTAACACATTCTTGTAAAGCCACTAGCACGCTTAGCGTTTCTGGCAAGTCCTTAAACTAACACATTCTTGTAAAGCCACTAGCACGCTTAGCGTTTCTGGCAAGTCCTTAAACTAACACATTCTTGTAAAGCCACTAGCACGCTTAGCGTTTCTGGCAAGTCCTTAAACTAACACATTCTTGTAAAGCCACTAGCACGCTTAGCGTTTCTGGCAAGTCCTTAAACTAACACATTCTTGTAAAGCCACTAGCACGCTTAGCGTTTCTGGCAAGTCCTTAAACTAACACATTCTTGTAAAGCCACTAGCAAGCTTAGCGTTTCTGGCAAGTCCTTAAACTAACACATTCTTGTAAAGCCACTAGCACGCTTAGCGTTTCTGGCAAGTCCTTAAACTAACACATTCTTGTAAAGCCAGTAGCACGCTTAGCGTTTCTGGCAAGTCCTTAAACTAACACATTCTTGTAAAGCCACTAGCACGCTTAGCGTTTCTGGCAAGTCCTTAAACTAACACATTCTTGTAAAGCCACTAGCACGCTTAGCGTTTCTGGCAAGTCCTTAAACTAACACATTCTTGTAAAGCCACTAGCACGCTTAGCGTTTCTGGCAAGTCCTTAAACTAACACATTCTTGTAAAGCCACTAGCAAGCTTAGCGTTTCTGGCAAGTCCTTAAACTAACACATTCTTGTAAAGCCACTAGCACGCTTAGCGTTTCTGGCAAGTCCTTAAACTAACACATTCTTGTAAAGCCACTAGCACGCTTAGCGTTTCTGGCAAGTCCTTAAACTAACACATTCTTGTAAAGCCACTAGCACGCTTAGCGTTTCTGGCAAGTCCTTAAACTAACACATTCTTGTAAAGCCACTAGCACGCTTAGCGTTTCTGGCAAGTCCTTAAACTAACACATTCTTGTAAAGCCACTAGCAAGCTTAGCGTTTCTGGCAAGTCCTTAAACTAACACATTCTTGTAAAGCCACTAGCACGCTTAGCGTTTCTGGCAAGTCCTTAAACTAACACATTCTTGTAAAGCCACTAGCACGCTTAGCGTTTCTGGCAAGTCCTTAAACTAACACATTCTTGTAAAGCCACTAGCACGCTTAGCGTTTCTGGCAAGTCCTTAAACTAACACATTCTTGTAAAGCCACTAGCACGCTTAGCGTTTCTGGCAAGTCCTTAAACTAACACATTCTTGTAAAGCCACTAGCACGCTTAGCGTTTCTGGCAAGTCCTTAAACTAACACATTCTTGTAAAGCCACTAGCACGCTTAGCGTTTCTGGCAAGTCCTTAAACTAACACATCATTTGGAGTAGATAATTTACGGTAAAATTGAAAACAAAAAATTACAGGTACTTTACAGCTTTACTTTGCGCCTGACAGCTGGATGGACAGCGTTTCGGATTCGCAGTCCTGAGGTCCCGGGTTCGATCCCCGGTGGAGGCGGAGACAAATGGGTAAAATGTTTCTTTCACCCTGATGCCCCTGTTACCTAGCAGTATATAGGTACCTGGGAGTTAGACAGTTGCAACGGGCTGCTTCCTGGGTGTGTGTAACAAGAAGGAGGCCTGGTCGAGGACCGGGCCGCGGGGACGCTAAAGCCCCGAAATCATCTCATGATACAGGTACAGGTATAGGTAATTTTAAGTAGATAATTTACAGTAAAATTGACCAAAAAATGTTTACAAGTACACTGTAAGAAATGTTGACACAAATAAACAAAGATTAGATTAGTACACAATAATAACAATACACTATAATGAACAAGGATTACCAGGTACATTAGGGTAAAATTTTGGGTTATACATTGGTTCACTGTAGCAGAATTTGAGCATCATTTCAGGAACTAATGCAGTAGAATATGCACTCAATATAACAATCATGATATCAGATGATATCAAAGATTACAGTGATAAAGTAATATGGCTTAGGTACATATATTGGGGGATTTGGTAGCACTAGATACAGAGCGAGTTACAGCACTAGGTAGGAAACTATGAAGATGAAATTAGGTACTTTTTGGTTTTATTTTTGAATGACACAAAAGTTGGACAGCTCTTCAATTCATTAGGGAGTGAGTTCCACAGACTGGGTCTTTTTATTTGCATAGAGTGTTTAAGTTTGACTCTGGGGATGTCAAAGAGATATTTATGTCTGGTGTGGTGAGTATGTGTTCATCTGTCCAGGAAGAGTTTCAGAACAGGGTTTGCACTTAAGAAAAGGGTTTTATAAATGTAATTGACACAAGAGAATGTATGGAGTGAATTTATGTTTAGCATGTTTAGGAATTTAAACAAGAGAGCTGTGTGTCTGAAAGCAGAGTTTGTTATTGTCCTGATAGCAGATTTTTGCTGGGTGATGATGGGCTTGAGGTAGTTTGCAGAGGTTAAACCCCATGCACAGATACCATAAGTAAGATAGGGATAGATAAGTGTATAATAGAGTGAGAGGAGAGCAGAGTAGGGTACATAATATCTGATCTTAGAGAGTATACCAATTGTTTTAGAAACCTTTTTAGTTATATGTTGAATGTGGGTGCTGAAGTTGAGTCTCTTGTCAAAGTGCTGGCCAAGGAACTTTCCAGCATTTTTATTGCTAATGTTTACATTATCTATCTGAAGCTGGATTGCATTTGTTGATTTGCATCAAAATAAGATGTAGTAAGTCTTTTTTATTTTTAGTGTAAGTTTGTTGGTTGACATCCACATTGGACTTTTTTAATTCATTGTTTACAACATTAATTAATGTGTGTGGGTTGGGGGTCAGAGTAGATGAGAGTAGTATCATCAGCAAACAATATTGGTTTAAACATGTTAGAGAAATTAGGCAGATCATTGATGCATATAAGAAACAGGAGGGTCCTAGGATTCTGCCCTGTGGCACCCCTACGGTTAGTGATAGAGTAGGAAATGTTATATCATTGATGGCTACATATTGGTGTCTGTCACTAAGATAGGATCGGATATAGTTCAGGGCAAGACCACGGATTCCATAATGGTGGAGTTTAAGTAAGAGGTAGTCATGATTAACGGTATCAAAAGCTCAGGTCGATGAAGAGTTCAATCGGAAGCTCACTTTTGTCAAGGGCTGAGTAGATTAAGTCAAGCAGACTAACAATTGCATCATTGGTACTCTTTTGGGAGCGGAAGCCAAACTGACAGGGACTTAGTATATTGAATTTTACGAGACAGGAGTAGAGCTGTTTGTAAATAATTTTTTCAAATATTTTTGATAATATAGGTAGATTTGGTATGGGTCTGGAATTATTTATGTCTGCCGTGTTACCTCCTTTATGAACTGGCGTTACTCTTGCTTTTTTAAGGATGTCACGGAAGGTATGACACTCTAGAGATTTATTGAACAACAAAGCTATGGGTGGTGCAAGGGCATGGGAGGCACTCTTGTATACCATCGACGGTATTTCACTAATGTTCGCAGCTTTGGTTTTTAGTGAGTGAATGATGGACACAACATCTGCTGTAGGGCTGACCAGTAAGAGGAGACGAGAGTTTGGGTAGCTGCCTGGAAAGATATGTGGTAACACGTGTCTGAGTCTATGGATTTTAAGGGGCCGGATTCAGGAAGGTACTTACGAAGGTTTTTCCTCTTAGCTAAGAGCGTTTTCCGTCTTAGCGCCTTCGTGGCGGCTACGTCCGTATTCAATTAACTACCCTAAGTGGGAAAACCTTCGTAAGTTCATTCCGGGATTTAAGTGTGGTTTCGACCACTCGTAGCTTTATGTAAACTGGATATAAGTCATTTTTTCTCTACTACATAACACTGGGATCGATTTATGATATTGGAACATGACCAAAATATTATAGCTGGTGAATCTAGTGGAGAGGAATCCTTCGTGTTAGTTATATATGCATTCTCTGCTTGAAACTTGAAGTAAATATGTGTTTGATGATAGTAGAATTAGTTTTATAATAGCAAGATATTATACCAGTAGTTATTAAGTAAATAAACACTGGTGAACATGAAATATGAGAGAAGGTGTTGAGCCCTGCCTGATGGGATCATTTACTATCACCAAATGCCCCTGTTCACCTAGTAGTAAGGGTGTACCTTAGCTATACGTACCCATTTCTAATTTATTTAGTTTGGTTTTATTTTGAAATTAAATCTGGTTGAGACATAAAATAAAAATATGCTGCACAAATGATGTTAGGTAAGGAAAAGGGTAAAAATGTCAAAAACTTTATTCATTGAATACTTAAAGCTATAATTATGACTATATAGATTATTAAAAAAGAGAGAGGGAAGTAGGGTCCAAGACCTCTTCCTGTTATACAATTTGGGTGTGGAACAAGTAATTATAATAATAATAATAATAATAATTTTTATTTAGGCAAAGGTACATACATAAAGAGATTTTACAAAGTTTGTTGGCTTTATAGATAAGAGCTAGTACATACAATGCCTAAAGCCACTATTACGCAAAGCGTTTCGGGCAGGAAAAAACACTACTGACTAAAGCTTAAAACTAATGGGTAAAAAGAAAAAAATGCGTTGAGTACAAATAAAAATAGAGGTAAAAGAGGGGGGAACATTGTTGAAAAAACAGCACATATACAATTACAAATTATTACAGAAAATTACATTAAAACAGCGTTGAATTGTAAAACAAAAAAAACAAAAAAAAACATACATGGGTTGACAATAGAGAGGTAAGGTAGGTTACAGGGAATTTATTAGGTATAGCTTCGTTTTTAACTTAAACTGGTTGAGAGAGGTACTGTCTTTAACATGGTTGGGAAGGTCATTCCACATCCTGGGCCCCTTGATTTGTAGAGCATTTCTGGTTTGATTAAGTCGTACTCTAGGAATATCAAAACTGTATTTATTTCTAGTGTGGTGCTCATGGGTTCTGTTACAACCTTTTATGAAGCTTTTGAGATCAGGATTGGCATTACAATTTAGCGTTTTGTATATGTATAGTACACATGAGAGAATGTGCAGTGACTTAATGTCTAACATATTCAGGGATTTGAATAGGGGTACCGAGTGATGTCTGGGGCCAGAATTGGATATTGTCCTAATAGCAGCTTTGTGTTGAGTAATTAGAGGACGTAAGTGATTTTGGGTAGTAGAGCCCCAAGCACAAATACCATAGTTGAGATATGGATAGATAAAGGAGTAATAGAGAGTCACCAGGGCAGGGCGTGGTACATAATATCTGATCTTAGAAAGAATGCCCACAGTTTTTGAAACTTTTTTTGATATGTTTAGAATGTGTCCCTGGAAATTCAGCTTGTGGTCAATGAGAATGCCAAGGAATTTGCCATCTAATTTGTTACAAATTTGGGTATTATTTATTTTGAGATTTATTTGATTAGAGGATTTATTGCCAAACAGAATATAGAAAGTTTTGTCAATGTTAAGGGTGAGTTTGTTGGCAGTTAGCCACAGATGGACTTTATTTAGCTCAGTATTTACTGTGGCATTTAGAGCAAGGGGATCAGGACTGGAGTAAATGAAGGTTGTGTCGTCAGCAAATAGGATTGGTTTGAGGTGTTGGGAGGCATTTGGAAGGTCATTAATGTAGATGAGAAAGAGGAGAGGGCCAAGTATGCTGCCCTAGGGAACACCAATGTTGATGGGTAGGGTGGGCGAAATTGTATTATTCACAGAAACACATTGGAGCCTGTCAGTAAGGTAGGATTTGAGGTATTGTAGGGAGTGTCCTCTGACACCATAATGATGTAATTTAAGAAGAAGGTTTTGGTGGTTGACAGTATCGAAAGCTTTACGCAAGTCCACAAATAACCCAACAGGGAACTCATTTTTATCAAGAGCTGTATGAATCGAGTTAAGCATACTAATAAGTGCATCGTTAGTGCTTTTTTTTGGGCCTGAAGCCATATTGGCAAGGGCTAAGTATATTGAGTTTGGCTAGATATGAGTAAAGCTGCTTATAGATTAGTTTTTCAAAAATTTTTGACAAGTTTGGCAGGATTGATATAGGTCTGTAGTTGTTAACATCTGTGAGATCACCACATTTGTGGACAGACGTTACTCTCGCTTTTTTTAGAATATCTGGAAAGGTTTGGAGTTCAAGTGACTTGTTGAAGAGCAAAGCAATAGCAGGGGCTAAAGATCTGGAGGCTTTTTTGTAGATTAAAGTTGGTATCTCCTCAAGGGCACCAGACATGGTTTTAAGGGATTATTTATCAAATTATCAAATTATCAAAATTATCAAATTATCAAAAGAAGGCACCATGCCGGGAAGGCTATGTAGCAGTAAGGCAGTGAGGTGAGGCAGCTACTTATTTGAGAAATGCTTATTTTATTTACCTTATAAGCTGAGGCAAGTTATTTTATTTGAGGAATACTCAGCTGATTCCTCTACATTTAGCATGGAACAAATTTGTGTCCAAGACCTCTTCCTGTTACTCAATTTGGCTGTGTGTAACCAAACTAGAAGTGCTCTACAAATCAAGGGACCCAGAATGTGGAATGACCTCCCGAATCATGTCAAAGGCTGTACCTCTCTCAACCAGTTTAAGAGTTAAACCAAGTACTGCCTAATTAACTCTATGTAACCTAACTTACCTCCTAAATGTCAACCCATGTCTTGCTATTTTTTAAACAACGCTGTTCACCAACATGTGCAATTGCTGATTTATGCTATGTTAACCCCCTTTTTGTATTTTTTATTCCTTCTTTCAACACAATTTATACCTAATCCCGATTACTATTAAGTTTTAGTCTGTGTTTTTTTCCCCCCACACCTTGCCCGAAATGCTATGAGTATTAGTGGCTTTAGGTATTGTATGTACAAGCTCTGCCTATAAATCCATTATGTTTGTAAATCAACTGTATGTACTTTTCCTGAATAAAATGTATTTATTATTTATTTTTTAATCAGTAAGTACTAAAAGAAGGCACCAAGCTGGGAAGGCTATGTAGCACCATTGTGTGTAACAATAAACAGACTGAACAAAAACCACCTAATTATCGCAGGGGACTTTAATATTGACCTCTGCGAGCCAGAACACCCTACTGCTGTTAGCTTCCTCAGCTGTATGAATTCCTGCTTCCTCATACCCTTAATCACTAGACCTACTAGAATCACTGATAGCACTGCCATGACTCTAGATCACATCTGGACAAACATAACCTCTCCGCTTACTTTAGGTATAATCACCGATAGCACTACAGACCATTACCCCACATTTCTCTTAACTAACATTAGCAAACCACCTCTTGAGTCAAGAGAGATACGTTTTAGACTGCCCAATGAAACTGCTATAGACAATTTTATAACTGCTGCTGATAATGTCAACTGGGAGTCCGAGTTAGGTAACATAGAGGACATCAACCTAGCAGTGCAATCTTTTCTTCAAAAAACTCTTAGCCTTTATAATACCCACTGTCCTATGCTTACAAAACAAGTCACAACCAAAAGGCTTAACAATCCCTGGCTTACAAAGGGAATACTTAAATCTATTAATAAAAAAACATGACCTTGAGAAGAAGTATAGGTTAGGAATTGTCTCCAAAGAATTCTCAAAAAATTACTCATTATTGCTATCTAAGATAATTAGACGAGCCAAAACTAAATACTACGAAGATAAATTTACCCAAATAAAGAGCAACATTAAACAAACTTGGAGCACAATCTCACAAATATTGGGATCAAAGAAGTCTTTAAATAACAAACCGACTCTCCTGTCTAATAACGATGGTCAGCTTTCAGCCTCTGATTCTGCTATTGAGTTCAATAGGTTCTTCTCTTCCATTGGTTCATCCCTTGCAAATGATACTCCATCTTCCAGTACTGACATTAAGGACTATCTTACAGGTAACTATCCACAGTCTCTGTACCTAAAGCCTATTAATTCCACTGACGTCAATGAAATAATCCTTTCCCTTAAAACCAAGTCTGGTGCCCTTGAGGAGATACCAACTTTAATTTACAAAAAAGCCTCCAGATCTTTACCCCTGCTATTGCTTTGCTCTTCAACAAGTCACTTGAACTCCAAACCTTTCCAGATATTCTAAAAAAAAAGCGAGAGTAACGCCTGTCCACAAATGTGGTGATCTCACAGATGTTAACAACTACAGACCTATATCAATCCTGCCAAACTTGTCAAAAATTTTTGAAAAACTAATCTATAAGCAGCTTTATTCATATCTAGCCAAACTCAATATACTTAGCCCTTGCCAATATGGCTTCAGACCCAAAAAAAAGCACTAACGATGCACTTATTAGTATGCTTAACTCGATTCATACAGCTCTTGATAAAAATGAGTTCCCTGTTGGGTTATTTGTGGACCTGAGTAAAGCTTTTGATACTGTCAACCACCAAAACCTTCTTCTTAAATTACATCATTATGGAGTCAGAGGACACTCCCTACAATACCTCAAATCCTACCTTACTGACAGGCTCCAATATGTTTCTGTGAATAATACAATTTATCCCACCCTACCCATCAACATTGGTGTTCCTCAGGGCAGCATACTTGGCCCTCTCCTCTTTCTCATCTACATTAATGACCTTCCAAATGCCTCCCAACACTTCAAACCAATTCTATTTGCTGACGACACAACCTTCATTTACTCCAGTCCTGATCCCCTTGCTCTAAATGCCACAGTAAATACTGAACTAAATAAAGTCCATCTTTGGCTAACTGCCAACAAACTCACCCTTAACATTGACAAAACTTTCTATATTCTGTTTGGCAATAAATCCTCTAATCAAATAAATCTCAAAATAAACAATACCCAAATTTGTAACAAATTAGATGGCAAATTCCTTGGCATTCTCATTGACCACAAGCTGAATTTCCAGGGACATTCTAAATATATCAAAAAAAGTTTCAAAAACTGTGGGCATTCTTTCTAAGATCAGATATTATATACCACGCCCTGCCCTGGTGACTCTCTATTACTCCCTTATTGTTATGATCTCAGCCTGCAGGAGAAACGAGTCTCCCTTCTTGAGAGTTATTCAGCAAGCCTGACCTAACTAGAAGGTCTAGCAAATATTGAGGTGATAACCCATATGTAAAATGGCTGGTTGGATATGTAAAACAATTTAAGATTATGGGCAGTAAGTAAGGAAATAGATAAATGACTGGCTAGGAGATGTGGACATTTTGCTGGAGGCGTGAGGCTCGCTTCCGGAGGACCTTGACCTCACTTGAGTGCCAGACATCGCAGGGGGAAGCCGCGCTCCGTTTGAGCTCCCGCCAGAAGGGAACCCCTAGTGATATATCTCGAAGAGAAGAGAAGTGTGTAGACGTGCCAGCTGTGGAACAGAGCTGGGAATGTTTTGGTCTCAAGTCCTGGTCGACGAGCAGAGTTCAATAAGCTGCTCAGAGGCATTTTCGTGGGCTGTGTGGAGCGCCCTGACCAGACGCCGTCAGAGGGAAAGCGCCCTCGACCAGTTAATCTGTGGTTTGTCTTTGGGGAAGAAGTTGCTGAGAACTTCGAAGCCAGCAGATGAAGTAGCTGATGAGACTCCAAGGTAGTGGAGCAGAGGACCTCGAGCTGTGAGGAGAAGCAGCAGTGAAGAGGAGTGTCACGTGCTTCTGTAGAGGTGGAGAAGCACCATAGTTGCTCGAGGAAACTTCATGGTGTAGCAGCCAAGAGAGCTGTGGAGGACCCTAGCAGAAGGGTGAAGCACCGTAGTTGCTCAAGGAAACTTCATGATAGCAGCCTGGAGGAGCTGCAGAGGATCCTGGTAGTGAAGCCTGGAAGAACCTAAGGATATTAGGGTAGTGAACTTCCAGAGGTGGAAGGGGAAGTTCTGGTGGATTACTAGTAGGGAGTTGATAGTGTTTGGTTGTCATTAGCGTGCAAGACGCAGTGAGAGGTGAGTGACTGTTTGCATTCTTATGTCAAGGAGTGATTTATTCTGAAGCTTAGAGTTGCAGTCGTAGGCTTGATTACCTACAGATGTATGTGCTCGAGGACTGACAGTGATCGATTAATCATTGTTGTGTATCAATGAACATTTATACTGATATATGTTATTGCATTCAAATGCTGGTTTTCTATATATACATTATCTTGCTGATAGTGCAACAGTGTATGTAGGCTTGATCAACTTGAGGAGGTTAATAGTATCAGGTGGTGAACCAGGAGATAGGATACCACTTGATAAGCTGATAATAGAGTTCTGATGGTATTGGAGTGCAACCTGATTGTGATATTATAGAGTATAGGATTCATTATTATTATATGTGTGTATGTATCGTGTATGTGCTTTGTCCAGTAAATGTGTCACAATTTGCTGGTGTTTGCCCTTGTCCTAGTGAGGCTTCCCAGGAGGTAGTAAAGAAGGAGAGAGAGAGAGAAAGAACCAAGAACCACTGCTGTGGACAGGGTAGGAGGTAATACTAGTAAGTCATAGGGGATTGAGGAGATCATATCTCATAAGGAGAGAGTGGGGAGTCACAGCGGCTCGAGTGGGTGTGTGCACGTGACAACGAGGCTAAGTGTTGGAGCCGCATCCCCTAAACGTGTGACGTTGAGCCCCTCTCCAAGAGCCAGAAGCGCCAAGGGTGATCTCCTAGTATAAGCACTCTGCCGAGTTGTGGGTTGGGTTGTCCATAGAGAAGGATCAACGACGACAACACCAACCAACCCACAGTCTATAATAAATTGGGGGCCTGTGTCCGGAAGAGTGAACTGACACACCCACACCCTGTCCAAGAGTGGAGTTGTACACCCTTGCTGAAATAGATAAACTGTGTGACCGCAGGTGTATATTCTCTCTTGGGAAGACTCACAGGACAAGATGGATAAGGTGCAAGCGTTTGTGGAGTCAGGCAAGCCTGAGGACTTGGAAGGATGCACGAGGGATCAATTGAAACAAATAGCAGAAAAATGTGGCATCAGGTTGAAAGCATCTAAAGTAGCTGGGATGAAGGATGAGATCCTGAGGCAGTTAAGAGCCAAAAATGAAGCGGCAGAACAAGGAGCCCAGAAAGGTGCTGAAAGTGGAAAGGAGGATGATGGGCAGGATGAAGTGAGATCCCAGGGATCGAGTAGGAGCAGCAAGAGTAGCCGCAGTAGTAGGAGTAGCCAAAATAGGAGCTTGGAGAGATTCCAGTTAGAGCTCCAGATCCAACAACAGCGTGAGGAGAGACAGTTCCAGCTGGGAAAGATGAAATTGGAACTCCAGATGAAAAATGAAGCCGAGAAGGAAAAAGAGAAAACCAGACTGGAAATAGAAAAAGAGAAAGCAAGACTAGAGGTGGAGAAAGAAAAAGAGAAAACCAGAGTAAGAGAACTGGAGTTGGAACAGGAGAAAGAAGAAGAGAAAGCAAGGCTAGAGGTGGAAAAAGAAAAAGAGAGAACAAAACAAATGCAGATAGAAGCGAATAGAACCTTGGCTGAACAAAGGATTGAACATGGGTTGCCAGAGAGCACCACCCAGGTATCACACCCACCAGATGTTAGGGTTAGGGAGAAGGACATTCCCTTGTTTGTTCCCGAAGAGGCAGAGAGCTTCTTTGAGCATTTTGAGAAAGTAGCCAGCATCAAGGAGTGGCCACAGGAGGAATGGGCCCAGCTGGTCCAGTTAAGATTGACCGGTGCAGCCAGGGAGGCATACACCCAATTGTCACTGGGAGAGTGCCAGGATTATGCCACAGTAAAGAGCAGCATATTGCGCTCGTTTCAGTTAACCCCAGAAGCTTATAGGAAGCGCTTCAGAGAAATGATCAAAGCTGGAGCATGTACGTTTGCTGAGACAGCAAGGGGTCTGGAAAGACGATTCCAGAAGTGGATTGAGGCTGCTGGAGTTGGATCTTACGATGACCTGAAGCAACTGATGGTCATGGAGAAGTTCTTGGAGATGATGCATCCCGAAACAAAGTTCAAGATCCAAGAAGCAGGGATAATTGAGGTGAAAGATGCCGCAGATAGGGCGGATATGATTACTGAAGCATACAAGAGCTTAAGGGAGAACAGAGTGAGAAGCGAGGCGAAACGCAGCAATGGCAGATCCAATGGAGTCTGGGGAGGAAGAAATTATGAGAGACCCAGAAGAGTCTGGGGTGAGAAAAATTTTGATAAATGGGCAGATAAAAGTAAGTACCCTAAAACTCAGAAGAGTAGGTCGCGCACTTCATCTGAAAGTGAAGATGGAGGAGCCAAACGAGAAACTATTCGTGATCCAGGGAATCAAGAGTCCAGTAAAGCCCCACAGAGTGCAGGTAGTGTACCTGGCTCGAGGAACTCTTATGTGAGTGGACAAAGTCAGAGCCGCTTTGGTACGTATAGGAGAGATTTCTCCCAGATGAGATGTTACCAATGTAACGGATTGGGTCACGTGATGCGAGATTGTCGGCAGGGCAAGAGAGTTGTGACCCTGGCCATGTGTGACCCCCGAAGTAAATATACTAATGTGTTCCGAGACAAACCACAGAGAGCGAACTTAGTGAACGAGAGGTATAGGCCGTTCATGAGCAAAGGTTGGATCAGAATAGGAAGCCAACCTGAAGTAGAAGTTGGTATGTTAAGAGATACCGGAGCTAATCAGAGCTTGATTGCGAGAAGCCTGATTGGGAATGATCGACGGTTAGCTGGCAGGAGTAAGATGAAGGTATATGGGTTGTTGTCTGAAAGTGACATGCCCATTTGTACTGTCCAGCTAAGGTCGGAATATGTGTCGGCAGAGGTGATGTTGGGAGTATGCCCCGACATACCTATTCCAGGAGTCCAAGTGATCCTGGGAAATGACTTGTGCGGGACAAAGGTGTTGCCAAGAGTCATAGCGGAGACTGTGCCAGAGGAGTGCCCAAAAGGCCACGGCACGGGTGGGACACCTGAGAGTGTGAACCTGACTGACATCCGAGGAGATGAGTCAGGAGACCGCCAAGCCATTGAAAACCCTGTCTCGGTAGTGACGAAGACAGAGGTGGCCGACAAGGAAGATGCTGGAGAAGATGATACAGTGTCGATTCAACCGGTGGAAGATATCGATGTAGATATAGCATGGCTGTTTGATGAAAGTCCAGCCCAGAAAAATGAAGTCTCGGTGGGGTCGAAAGTGAAGATGGCCCAGCCGAAGAAGAATACTGTGAAGAGAGTTGACCTGAGTAGAGCCCAGACTGCTGAAATTAAGGGTCGGAAAGTGAACGCAACTGTGCTGAGTAGGAATGAGGAAAGATGTGGACAGACTGAAGACGAGAGTAGAGCGTCAAGTGGTCCACGAGCACAGAGGCATATGGATAATTTAGTTAAGTTGCAGGAGATGTCAAGAGTTGACATGTTTCACAGAAAACGTGGAGGAGAGATGGTGAAGAGTAATAGCCGAGAAAATGAAAGGAGAAGAGACAGTATGTGTGGAGAGATGCTTACGAGCACTCTGGGAGAGGCAAAGCGACATGTATGGTCGAGTGCTGTTGGATGTAGTGCAGTGCTCGAAGAAACTTTTAGGGAACGAAGAAGAGTTGAAGGAGAAGAAATGGTGTTGTATAGAGGTGAGAAATGTGAGAAGAGGATGATGATACAAGCATGGAGGAATAGAAGAAAGCTGAGGACTCGATGGAGGTCAAACAGGACGATGTCTCGGATAAATGAGGAGACGAAAGGGAGAATCGTCGGTGAAGACGAGGGAGTGAAGTATGATGACAGGAGGCGGAAGTATAATGGCAGTAGATGGAAGTATGAAGACGACAGAGGAGGTACAGACAGTAGATGTCTAACTCTGGACGTGAAGAGAGGAAGACGAGGAAACGGAGGGTGGAAACAATAAGTAGAGTGGACCGATGGAGTGCAGGCGTCCAAGGAGGACAGCCTAGCCAAGAGGTGTCAGAGAAGTCAAATCGTTTGTGAGAAGATCATGTTTCTGGCACGTGGTGTGCCAGATGTTGCAAGGTGCAACGAATTAATTGTAGACTCCTAAGAGAGTATATGGGGTGAAGAACGAGACAGTGTGGTGGCGGATGTATTATCCCGAGCTTTGCCACTGGAATAACTCTCAAAAATAAGGGGAGGGGAGTGTTATGATCTCAGCCTGCAGGAGAAACGAGTCTCCCTTCTTGAGAGTTATTCAGCAAGCCTGACCTAACTAGAAGGTCTAGCAAATATTGAGGTGATAACCCATATGTAAAATGGCTGGTTGGATATGTAAAACAATTTAAGATTATGGGCAGTAAGTAAGGAAATAGATAAATGACTGGCTAGGAGATGTGGACATTTTGCTGGAGGCGTGAGGCTCGCTTCCGGAGGACCTTGACCTCACTTGAGTGCCAGACATCGCAGGGGGAAGCCGCGCTCCGTTTGAGCTCCCGCCAGAAGGGAACCCCTAGTGATATATCTCGAAGAGAAGAGAAGTGTGTAGACGTGCCAGCTGTGGAACAGAGCTGGGAATGTTTTGGTCTCAAGTCCTGGTCGACGAGCAGAGTTCAATAAGCTGCTCAGAGGCATTTTCGTGGGCTGTGTGGAGCGCCCTGACCAGACGCCGTCAGAGGGAAAGCGCCCTCGACCAGTTAATCTGTGGTTTGTCTTTGGGGAAGAAGTTGCTGAGAACTTCGAAGCCAGCAGATGAAGTAGCTGATGAGACTCCAAGGTAGTGGAGCAGAGGACCTCGAGCTGTGAGGAGAAGCAGCAGTGAAGAGGAGTGTCACGTGCTTCTGTAGAGGTGGAGAAGCACCATAGTTGCTCGAGGAAACTTCATGGTGTAGCAGCCAAGAGAGCTGTGGAGGACCCTAGCAGAAGGGTGAAGCACCGTAGTTGCTCAAGGAAACTTCATGATAGCAGCCTGGAGGAGCTGCAGAGGATCCTGGTAGTGAAGCCTGGAAGAACCTAAGGATATTAGGGTAGTGAACTTCCAGAGATGGAAGGGGAAGTTCTGGTGGATTACTAGTAGGGAGTTGATAGTGTTTGGTTGTCATTAGCGTGCAAGACGCAGTGAGAGGTGAGTGACTGTTTGCATTCTTATGTCAAGGAGTGATTTATTCTGAAGCTTAGAGTTGCAGTCGTAGGCTTGATTACCTACAGATGTATGTGCTCGAGGACTGACAGTGATCGATTAATCATTGTTGTGTATCAATGAACATTTATACTGATATATGTTATTGCATTCAAATGCTGGTTTTCTATATATACATTATCTTGCTGATAGTGCAACAGTGTATGTAGGCTTGATCAACTTGAGGAGGTTAATAGTATCAGGTGGTGAACCAGGAGATAGGATACCACTTGATAAGCTGATAATAGAGTTCTGATGGTATTGGAGTGCAACCTGATTGTGATATTATAGAGTATAGGATTCATTATTATTATATGTGTGTATGTATCGTGTATGTGCTTTGTCCAGTAAGTGTGTCACAATTTGCTGGTGTTTGCCCTTGTCCTAGTGAGGCTTCCCAGGAGGTAGTAAAGAAGGAGAGAGAGAGAGAAAGAACCAAGAACCACTGCTGTGGACAGGGTAGGAGGTAATACTAGTAAGTCATAGGGGATTGAGGAGATCATATCTCATAAGGAGAGAGTGGGGAGTCACAGCGGCTCGAGTGGGTGTGTGCACGTGACAACGAGGCTAAGTGTTGGAGCCGCATCCCCTAAACGTGTGACGTTGAGCCCCTCTCCAAGAGCCAGAAGCGCCAAGGGTGATCTCCTAGTATAAGCACTCTGCCGAGTTGTGGGTTGGGTTGTCCATAGAGAAGGATCAACGACGACAACACCAACCAACCCACAGTCTATAATACTTATCTATCCATATCTCAACTATGGTATTTGTGCTTGGGGCTCTACTACCCAAAATCACTTACGTCCTCTAATTACTCAACACAAAGCTGCTATTAGGACAATATCCAATTCTGGCCCCAGACATCACTCGGTATACCCCCTACTCAAATCTCTGAATATGTTAGACATTAAGTCACTGCACATTCTCTTATGTGTATTATACATATATAAAACGCTAAACTATAATGCCAATCCTGATCTCAAAAGCTTCATAGAAGGTTGTAACAAAACCCATGAACACCACACTAGAAATAAATACAGTTTTGATATTCCTAGAGTACGACTTAATCAAACTAGAAATGCTCTACAAATCAAGGGGCCCAGAATGTGGAATGACCTTCCCAACCATGTTAAAGACAGTACCTCTCTCAACCAGTTTAAGTTAAAAGCGAAGCTATACCTAATAAATTCCCTGTAACCTACCTTACCCTTCTATTGTCAACCAATGTCTGTTTTTTCTTTAAAGAGCGCTGTTTGTCGACATAATTGTATTTGTGCTGCTTTTTCATCTATGTTTTCATTTCTTGTTTTCATTCTACTCATTATGCTCAATTAGTATTAAGCTTGTCATTTAAGTTTATCATGCCCGAAACGCTTTGCGTAATAGTGGCTTTAGGCATTGTATGTACTAGCTCTACCTATAAGTCAACCAATCCTTGTATAAATTTATTGTATGTATGTACCTTACCTAAATAAAATTGTATTGTATTGTATTGTATTGTATTGTAAATTCCCTGTAACCTACCTTACCCTTCTATTGTCAACCAATGTCTGTTTTTCAGATTCGCTCACTGGCCGCCAGAGGGCCAGGACGTGCTCGTTTGACCTGCCAGTTGTCGCCTGGTGCTGAGTGGAGGCGGGTGTGGATTGTGGTGTGGTGCGCCCGCTGGCCGGAGGGCCCAGCTGGTGGTATGGTGGTTGGTGGTGTGTCCCGCGTACGGCGGGTGGACACGGCGTGCCTTGGCTTTTCAGGGGATGTGGACTGGGCGATTGTGGAAGTTGCTGTCGTCGATGTGCTTCAAGCGGATGTCCAGGATTTGATAGGGCTGGAAAAGCTTTCCCCTACACGAGTGGCGCTGACCTTCTGCAGGAGCTCGCTGTACAAGGAGTTTGTGGCGCGTTGGGCCGGCCACTCGGTTCCAGTCACCGACACAGCTGTGTCTGTGGCTGTTTCGGATCCCTGGGGGGCCGTGCAGTACGTGAGTGTGCATTTTGTACCGGTGACGTTCTCTGAGGATGAGCTGCGGGTTGTGTTTGGAAAGTATGGAGAGGTGCAATTTCATCGTTTCAACCATCTGCGTACGGGTCGGCTGAGCGGGCTGCGTACGGGCATTCGTACGCTAGGTATGAAGATTACGTCACCGGTACCGTCTCGTCTTCTGTATCGTGGGCTCTCGCTCAGAGTATTTTATCAGGGACAGACTCGCACTTGTTTCCGGTGTGGTGCTGAGGGCCATGTGGCAGCGAGCTGTGATGCTCCTCGGGCTGAGGCTCCCTCCGTTTTCTTGGAGGGTGACTTCCCCCCTTTGGAGACGCGGGGGGCTTCCTCATCGCCTTCTCGCCCTGGCGAGGTGCCTGGGGTGGTTCCTACGGCGGGTTCAGCAAGTGCTCCCTCTGTCCCTGTTTGGTCGGGACATAGTACGTCTGCTTCCCCGGTGTGCTCTGTGGGAATGGGCTTCTGTGCGGTCCTCGGCTGCTGCTGTTGGTGTGGTGCCTGCTTCCCCTGCTGAAGATTGTCTGCTGCCCGGGGATGCTGGGGTGGTGGGGTGTGTGTCCTCCTCCCTGCCCTCTGACTCAGTGTCGACTCCCTCATCGTCTACGAAGGTCGCCTTGTCCAGTGGTTCATCAGCTGCGATTGCCTCGGCGTCCGTGGTGGATGCCCCCTGTGAGCTGGAGTGTGCTCTCCCGCTTTCTGGACCTGCTCTTTCTGCTCCGGTCTCTGGGCGTGGTGGTAGGCTGTGGCCCCATGCTGTGGAGGTTGCTGCTGTGTGTGTCCGTGCTGCTTCGGCTTTGGGCCCGCCCGCGTCGAGTTCTTCTGGAGCACCCCTTGCTGGGGGTCGTTGTACCGTCGATCAGCAGCCTCATGTGAAGCGCCGTCGTTCGGCTCAGGATACATCGCCTCGTCGGTTGAGGGCGGAGGGCGGTGTTGCGATGGAGGTTGCGGGCGAGGACATCGAGGAGGTTTCTTCTGTGGTGCCTCCAGTGACGGCAGCTGCGCCTCCTGATGGTGGCACCTCTGGGTGGGTGGCTCATCGCGGTGACCGGGACCTGGTGGTCGTGTTGTCTAAGAGTAACTGTCGGGGGTCTTCAGCCCTTGTTCCGGTTGGTGGGGGCTCTGCGGATCCGGCAGAGGGCTCGTCCGTGGGGCTGGGTACGGTGACTGGCGGTGTTTACTGTGATCGCCCTGGGGTCCAGGATGAAGTTCTCTTCTATGCCTGTGTGTCGCGACGGGTTGGGGGTGTCCTGAGGTTGTCCCGATGGCGCCCTCTGTAGTTTGTGCGTCCTTGAATGTTCGGGGTTTGAATGCTCTTGGGGTCCAGTTGGGCCTGTTGGATGTTTTGCAGGAGCAACGTGTGGATGTGGCTCTCATACAGGAGCATAATGTGCATGATGTGTCTGTGTTGCAGTGTCTAAGCGTGCATTATCATGTGGTGCTCAACTCGCCGAGGACGCCTTTCGGGGGGACCCTTATGTTATTCTCTCGTAAGGCCTCCTTCTCCGTGCTTCACACGGAGTTGGACGAGGATGGGCGGGTGTTGTTTGTGCGGGTGGAGTTTTTGGGGGTCGTGATTCCGTTTTTGACGGTGTACGCCCCCTCGGGTGCAGCGCGTCGTCGGGAGAGGGAGGAGTTTTTTCGGGTGGGGCTTCTTCCTTTCTTGCGCCATGATACGCGGGGCATGATTTTTGGAGGGGACTTCAATTGTGTGACGAGTGCACGGGATTGTTGTAGCGCTCGTCCGCAGAATGTCTCGGGTGCGCTGCTGGAGGTGGTGCGTTCATGTGGTTTCCGAGACGCTGCCGTGCTCTTTGGTGGAGGGTTGTCGTTTACTTTTGCTGCACGTGGGGTGCGTTCGCGCATCGATAGGGTGTATGTCAATGGTGGGGAATGTACGGTGTATGATTTTCGCACTGTCCCGGTTGCATTCTCCGACCACAGTTTGGTGGTGGTCCGGGTTGGGGTACCCAGTCAGGTGCGGGTCGGTGCGGGGTGGTGGAAGCTAAACTGTGGGTTGTTGCGTTCTCCGCGTGTTTGTTGTCAGTTCCGGTGTTGGTGGGTCGGGATTCGAGCCCGGCGTTGTGAGTTTCTGTCTGTCTTGGAGTGGTGGGAGTGGTGTAAAGTGCAGTGTCGTTTGTTTTTTCGCGTGGTTGCTAAGCGCGAGGCTGCTGGGTGCTTTGGGTTGCTGCGGTTGTTGCAGGCGCAGCTGTCGAGGTTGTATGTAAGGTACGATGCTGGTGTTGATTGTTTTGATAAGATTGTGGACTGCAAGGCGCGTATATGCGGGTTGCGGAGTGAGTGGGCGGAGGGTGTGCGTGTGAGGGCTCGTGTAAGTGAGAGGGTAGACGGGGAACGGATTTCTCCATTTCTTTTAAGTAAGGTACGGGCCGCGCGGGACTCTGTTCTTTTTACGGCCTTGCAACGGCCAGATGGGACGGTTGTTTCGGACACTGGTGGGGTGTTGCACTATGTTCGGCAGGAGTTGGCTGCGCTGTATGCGGAGGTGGCTGGGGACGCCGCACTTGCGGAGGATTTCTTGGGTCGGTGCCTTCCTGGGTTGTCGGTTGCGGAGTGTGCTGGTCTGGTGAAAGAGGTCTCCTTGACGGAGCTGCTTGTGGTGGTGCGGTCGTTTCGTTCCGGGAAGGTGTCGGGTTCGGATGGTCTTCCTATTGAGTTCTATGTCGCCTTTTGGGATGTGTTGGGGGATGTTCTGCTGGAGGTGGTCCGGTCTTGTGGGTTTGCTTCTATGTTGGCTCCTGCGTGGGCCGTTGCTAGTACCTTGAGTGAGTTGCATGCGGCTGTTTTGTTACTCATTTTGTTGGTTTGATTGCTGTTCTTCCTGGAAGTGTGTTTGTTTAGGGTACATGTATCTCTGTGTTTCATTGTTCGCCCCGGATTCTTTCTTGGGGTTGTCATATAGTAGTGCCTGGGCCTTGGCCATGATTTGTTTTTATGTTACTTATATGATTTGTGTGCGATGTGCTTATGCTTTGTGTTATTTCTGTACTTGTGTGCATTGTGTATTTATATGTGTGTGTCTGGTTTATTCTTTATATGTTAGTTGTGTCTTTCCATGTCCGTATGCGTCCGTTTGTTGTGTGTCCGTTTCTATGTTTATTTGTATTCGGACTTGTGTCCCTGGAGTTTCTGGGGTCTTATTATGCAATGTTCTCTTCTATGCCTGTTTATGATTATGTTTTTGTTGTTATGTTCTGTTCTTAGGTTCATGTCATGTATATATTGTGCTATACTTTGTATATTTCTTTTATCAAAAAAAAAAAAAAAAAAAAAGTCTGTTTTTCTTTAAAGAGCGCTGTTTGTCGACATAATTGTATTTGTGCTGCTTTTTCATCTATGTTTTCATTTCTTGTTTTCATTCTACTCATTATGCTCAATTAGTATTAAGCTTGTCATTTAAGTTTATCATGCCCGAAACGCTTTGCATAATAGTGGCTTTAGGCATTGTATGTACTAGCTATACCTATAAGTCAACCAATCTTTGTAAAAATTTATTGTATGTATGTACCTTACCTAAATAAACATTTTATTTTTTTATTTTTTAAACCAAATTTTTTTAACAAATAATGCACCTGTATGGGAAAACAAATGCTGTCAGCTGTAAAAATATTGATGCAGTTATTTAAATGAAAAATATAATGAAAGAAATATTACTGGTTTATTTTTATCCTATCTTTTTGTACTATACAGTATATCCAAGGAAGTGAAAAATTGAGACATAATGCACAATTTAATGAATGATTAGCATGGATTAGCAGTTCAAAAGAAATATGATTTGTATTACATATCAACATGAGATCTTAATGATCCATGGTCAACATGATTTAATAAGGATAATACAGTACTGTATTTGTAATAATACAAACTATAATTTAAAATCTTTATTACTGATTTTTTTTATTAAGAAGATTAGGTATACACAGCAATGTGCTGCTACCCTATTCTATATGGAATATTACACAGTGTAGATAAAAAACTAGCTATAAGTTTATCTAATACTCCCATCTCACAGGATGGTTAGACATACTGTACATGGAATCAATTTAGAAAATACCAGCCTCAATACAAGAAACAAATCAACTCTGACTAAACAACTCTAAGCAATTTTCACAAGAGGTAAGCACTGAATCATGGAAACATTATATTATAATTACTCTTACCAGTTTCTACAAAACTCCTCTCAAACAATGTATTTTTAAACATGTTTAGGTATACACAGCAATGTGCTGCTTCCCTATTCTGTCTAAAGGACCACACAGTGTAGATCAAAAACCAGCTACAAGCTCACCCAACATCCTCATCTCACAGGATGGCCAGTCATACATGGAATTAGGAGAGAACAAAATACTTAATGCTGATCTATTAGCCCCCACTGGCAAAATCTGGGCGCAGCACAAGAATATCTTCCAATATTCCTGAGTGTATGAAGTAATTACAGAGCTCAAAATACCTCATACCATTTGGTATGAAGTCACTGATAACAGGGTAATCACAGATATAGTGTTGGAGAGTATGTTCTCTCAAGTAGGACTGAAAACAGATGTTTTTTTTTCCACCAAGAGGGCTATAAACCCATAGAACCGCCTACCCGCTGAAGCCGTAAATGCCAAATTCCAGCTAAAAAATATCATTAAGACAATTGGCGGGCCCTTTAACAAGCCGCCGGCTTTCTGTCCTCTTCGAGGCAACTAGATAGTTAGTGGCCCTTGGGTAAATTCAGTAAATATATACAATAAGTGTCAGCGCATCTTCCGAGCAACAAGGACAGCTACACAATATCTCTTAGAATTACGTAGGTAAACAACAAATGTAACATATTTGTTTACTACAATGTCGGTGCTGCCTGTAGAAGTTGAAAAAACATTGTTTTACTTCGAAATATACTAATTTTATAAGAAAATTCGACGTAAATAGGAGGCAGTAGAGCTGCGATAAACCAGCGCTAAATCTTCAATATGAAGAATGTTGCTGCTCTCTGATTGGCCAAACGAAACACAGTAGTGACCTCTATCGGCACGCAGGTGAACCAACAATTTTCTTCCTAAGTATACCTTATTGAATCGCACCTAAGCATCTTCTTAGGGCGCACTTAGGAACCTTCGTAGCAAACCCACTTACGAAGAAATACACAGAGCTTCCTGAATCTAGGTCAAGGTTAGCACCAATCGATGAAAAGAAGCTATTAAATTCAGTTGCTATTTCAAGATGTGTTGCAGGTGTATAACCATCCTTGGAGATTTTTATCTTATTATGTGAATGTTGTTTAGCTCCTAGGATGTTAGAGATGGCTCTCCATGTGCTTTTCATGTTGCCTTTTGCTTATTTGAATCTATTCTCGTAATAGGAACGCTTTGCTCTTCTTATTATACTGGTAAGCACTGACGAGTACCTCTTAACTACTTCCTTTGTAACTAGGCCAATCCTAAGTTTATTTCATATTCATGTTTCTTGTCGATTGCATTGAGTATGCCATTAGTGAGCCAGGGATTATTTAACCTTTTGCCAGTTGCTTGCTTGGTGAGGAGAGGACAATAAGTATTGTAAAGGCTTAGTATTTTGGAAAGGAAGAGGCTAGTTAACGAATTTATATCCTGTGTATTGTTAAATTTTTTTTTTTTTTTTTTTTTTTTTTTTTGAGATATATACAAGAGTTGTTACATTCTTGTAGAGCCACTAGTACGCGTAGAGTTTCGGGCAGGTCCCTGGAATACGATCCCCGCCGCGAAGAATCGTTGTTACAACCAAGTACACATTTTACTGTTGCGTTAAACAGAGGCTACAGTTAAGGAATTGCGCCCAGTAAATCCTCCCCGGCCAGGATACGAACCCATGACATAGCGCTCGCGGAACGCCAGGCGAGTGTCTTACCACTACACCACGGAGACTGCTAATTATACTGATATAAATTCAGGTTCCCAGTTTATATTGTGGAGGGCATTTGTGAGATTATCTATTGCTGCTTCACTGTGTAACCTAAAGGTAAGTTTTCTGACCAGGGGGAAAAAGACACAGGCCGAATGGGCTTAAATTTTTTATTAGTAAATTAAATTCTGCAGAACATGTAAATAATATAAGTAGGAATTAACAAATGTAACATGTCCATGTCTGAGGACTAATTAACTTAAAATGTACCCCCGTAGTAGTAAGCATAGCCTAGACATGGCAAACACGTTCTGCAGAACCCTAATGGCAGATGAAATATAATTAGAACTAGGTATAACAGTCAGGACACAAAGGGGGAATAAAGTGTATAGACGCAACACTTAACGGAGCCCTACCAAGACATAATGGTAAATCCTAGAATTAACAGGCGGGCAGAAAATACCTAGTGACTGGGGAAAACTGATATGACAAATGGGAGAAGTTTTTCCCAGGGCGTGAGGCCGGCCGCCAAGGAATAAGAAGTGTTTCCTGACTCTTACTAGCACCTAGACTGGGCAAAGGATTAGCTGCGGACAGCGGGACACTTGGGGACCGGCGCTGCACCCCCCTCCCCACTTGCGGTGGGGAAGACAGGGACACGGCACAAAGCATGACTGGGAACTGCCACTTGCATGAAGGGGAGGCGGGTGGGAATTTCGAGTACTGCGGCGGTCGGGAGGAAGTGAGGGAGAGCCCCTCTCTGCCTCAGAATTTATATGGCCCCAGACTTCCCGCGCATCTGCGCACTGCGCAACTGTCTTTGTCCCCCTCTTCAGAAACATCTCCGCTTTGTATTTCAAAGCAGAGGCCATTTCTTGTTGGCTGGAGGTGTTATGGCCACGTCGGCTACAAGGAAGGTATGATAGTGGTCAGTTGTTGTGTCAGTGATTATACCAGATGTAAGAGGAGCTGTTATGTTGGTCCATAAGTGATCCAGGGTAGTAGCCGATGGTTGAGTGACTCGGGTGGTCCTGGTGATTGTGGGGATGAGCATACAGGAATTCATGCTGTTAAGGAAATAGTCTACTTGAGGGCTATTTTGTTGCCTGAGGTCAATACTGAAGTCACCTCCCAGAACTATGTGATTTTTGTTGAGGTTGTTGTTTATGATAAGATTCCTCTATTCCTCATATTCTATTGTGCACAATCGTTTTGGTGGTACAGTAAAGCACTCAATCTGGGATTTATCAGAGTGAGATTCAGATTCAGATGTTTATTCAGGTAAGGTATATACATACAAGTGATGTTACATTAATGGATTGATATATAGATAGAGCTAGTACATGCAATGCCTAAAGCCACTATTACGCAATGCGTTTCGGGCAGTGTGCTCATAACGTGACCTCTGTGTCAGTTGTCCAAAGGGATTATGGGGTTGTTAATGTGTCTGGTGACAGCTCTTAACTGTCCTTGACCTGTCACTAGTGAGAGGGACAGGTGACGTGTTGTGTGTGTGTACAAGTGAACTATAACACATTGACAATTAGGCTGTTAACGTCTAAGTGTAGTTAATGAATTGATTGATCATTAATGTCCGTGTGACACTGTGTTTCTATCTCATTCCAGAGGACCAGTAAGACTAAGTCATTGATTGTTGATTGTTTCTCTTTAGATTATTTCTCATGTGTGTGTGTGCTGATTGTGTTGTGGTATAGAGCGATACTCTTGTTAGTGGCTTAATTGTCTGCTGACACCAGATAATTAATCCTACAGATTAATTATTTAAAGCCATCTAACGTATTTAATGAAGTCGTTATTGTCATTGATTGTTAGCTATCAGTTTGACACTGTATTGAGTTGTTAATTGATTGTTTCATCTATTGTGATAAACAATAATTTAACGTATTGAAGTGACTGCTAATTGTCAGGGTGACAGTGTATTAGCGTAACTACACACAGAAATCACAATAGCGTGATGCATCAATGAACAAATCCACAAGGGCCGTGACGAGGATTCGAACTTACGTCTAAGAGCATCCCAGACGCTGCCTTAATCGACTGAGCAACGACATGGTCAAAAGAGTTGAAACCAGAAGTACTACTGAACTTACTCGGATCCTGCAGCCTCCCCGAGACACAAACCAGGATTTTACACAACTCCCCCCATGCACTCGAGCTATGTCATTGTCTCTTGACCATGTCGTAGCTCAGTCGATTAAGGCAGCGTCTGGGATGCTCTCAGACGTAGGTTCGAATCCTCGTCACGGCCCTTGTGGATTTGTTTATTAGCGTAACTCTATGATTCACCACTGTGGGGCAGTGTGTTATTAACGTAAATTAATTGAGTAATTAACTTGTTAATTATGTTTGAATGGCGTCCAAGTGAGGTGCAGTAACGTAGTTGATTGTCTTGGTGACATTGAGTGTTAAAGTAACTGTGGCGAGTGTCTTAGTGACATTTGAGATAATAAAGTAATTACTGAGGTAATTGTCCTGGTGACATTGTTGTTTTATTTCACGTGTTCCTGTCATGTGTTGGTGTTTGACCTGACCAGAGTGTACACCAAGTGTCTCAGGTTAGTTCATTGTTGTTGATGACCTGTCCAGTGGGTCGAGGCCTTGTGTCTGTATACATCTGTCAGGTGGTGGGTCAAGGTCACCTGCTACAACAGTGGGTCGAGGCCTTGTGTCTGTATACATCTGTCAGGTGGTGGGTCAAGGTCACCTGCTACAACAGTGGGTCGAGGCCTTGTGTCTGTATACATCTGTCAGGTGGTGGGTCAAGGTCACCTGCTACAACAGTGGGTCGAGGCCTTGTGTCTGTATACATCTGTCAGGTGGTGGGTCAAGGTCACCTGCTACAACAGTGGGTCCAGGCCTTGTGTCACTACACACCTGTCAGGTGGTGGGTCAAGGTCACCTGCTACAACAGTGGGTCGAGGCCTTGTGTCTGTATACATCTGTCAGGTGGTGGGTCAAGGACACCTGCTACAACAGTGGGTCGAGGCCTTGTGTCTGTATACATCTGTCAGGTGGTGGGTCAAGGTCACCTGCTACAACAGTGGGTCGAGGCCTTGTGTCTGTATACATCTGTCAGGTGGTGGGTCAAGGTCACCTGCTACAACAGTGGGTCGAGGCCTTGTGTCTGTATACATCTGTCAGGTGGTGGGTCAAGGTCACCTGCTACAACAGTGGGTCGAGGCCTTGTGTCTGTATACATCTGTCAGGTGGTGGGTCAAGGTCACCTGCTACAACAGTGGGTCGAGGCCTTGTGTCTGTATACATCTGTCAGGTGGTGGGTCAAGGTCACCTGCTACAACAGTGGGTCGAGGCCTTGTGTCTGTATACATCTGTCAGGTGGTGGGTCAAGGTCACCTGCTACAACAGTGGGTCGAGGCTTGTGTCACTACACACCTGTCAGGTGGTGGGTCAAGGTCACCTGCTACAACAGTGGGTCGAGGCCTTGTGTCACTACACACCTGTCAGATGGTGGGTCAAGGACACCTGCTACAACAGTGGGTCGAGGCCTTGTGTCACTACACACCTGTCAGGTGGTGGGTCAAGGTCACCTGCTACAACAGTGGGTCGAGGCCTTGTGTCTGTATACATCTGTCAGGTGGTGGGTCAAGGTCACCTGCTACAACAGTGGGTCGAGGCCTTGTGTCTGTATACATCTGTCAGGTGGTGGGTCAAGGACACCTGCTACAACAGTGGGTCCAGGCCTTGTGTCTGTATACATCTGTCAGGTGGTGGGTCAAGGTCACCTGCTACAACAGTGGGTCGAGGCCTTGTGTCTGTATACACCTGTCAGGTGGTGGGTCAAGGTCACCTGCTACAACAGTGGGTCGAGGCCTTGTGTCTGTATACATCTGTCAGGTGGTGGGTCAAGGTCACCTGCTACAACAGTGGGTCGAGGCCTTGTGTCACTACACACCTGTCAGGTGGTGGGTCAAGGACACCTGCTACAACAGTGGGTCGAGGCCTTGTGTCACTACACACCTGTCAGGTGGTGGGTCAAGGACACCTGCTACAACAGTGGGTCGAGGCCTTGTGTCTGTATACATCTGTCAGGTGGTGGGTCAAGGACACCTGCTACAACAGTGGGTCGAGGCCTTGTGTCACTACACACCTGTCAGGTGGTGGGTCAAGGTCACCTGCTACAACAGTGGGTCGAGGCCTTGTGTCTGTATACATCTGTCAGGTGGTGGGTCAAGGTCACCTGCTACAACAGTGGGTCGAGGCCTTGTGTCTGTATACATCTGTCAGGTGGTGGGTCAAGGACACCTGCTACAACAGTGGGTCGAGGCCTTGTGTCACTACACATCTGTCAGGTGGTGGGTCAAGGTCACCTGCTACAACAGTGGGTCGAGGCCTTGTGTCACTACACACCTGTCAGGTGGTGGGTCAAGGACACCTGCTACAACAGTGGGTCGAGGCCTTGTGTCACTACACACCTGTCAGGTGGTGGGTCAAGGACACCTGCTACAACAGTGGGTCGAGGCCTTGTGTCTGTATACATCTGTCAGGTGGTGGGTCAAGGACACCTGCTACAACAGTGGGTCGAGGCCTTGTGTCACTACACACCTGTCAGGTGGTGGGTCAAGGTCACCTGCTACAACAGTGGGTCGAGGCCTTGTGTCTGTATACATCTGTCAGGTGGTGGGTCAAGGACACCTGCTACAACAGTGGGTCGAGGCCTTGTGTCTGTATACATCTGTCAGGTGGTGGGTCAAGGACACCTGCTACAACAGTGGGTCGAGGCCTTGTGTCTGTATACATCTGTCAGGTGGTGGGTCAAGGACACCTGCTACAACAGTGGGTCGAGGCCTTGTGTCTGTATACATCTGTCAGGTGGTGGGTCAAGGTCACCTGCTACAACAGTGGGTCGAGGCCTTGTGTCTGTATACATCTGTCAGGTGGTGGATCAAGGACACCTGCTACAACAGTGGGTCGAGGCCATGTGTCACTACACACCTGTCAGGTGGTGGGTCAAGGACACCTGCTACAACAGTGGGTCGAGGCCTTGTGTCTGTATACACCTGTCAGGTGGTGGGTCAAGGTCACCTGCTACAACAGTGGGTCGAGGCCTTGTGTCTGTATACATCTGTCAGGTGGTGGGTCAAGGTCACCTGCTACAACAGTGGGTCGAGGCCTTGTGTCACTACACACCTGTCAGGTGGTGGGTCAAGGTCACCTGCTACAACAGTGGGTCGAGGCCTTGTGTCTGTATACATCTGTCAGGTGGTGGGTCAAGGTCACCTGCTACAACAGTGGGTCGAGGCCTTGTGTCTGTATACATCTGTCAGGTGGTGGGTCAAGGACACCTGCTACAACAGTGGGTCGAGGGTTCTTGTGTCTGTATACATCTGTCAGGTGGTGGGTCAAGGACACCTGCTACAACAGTGGGTCGAGGCCTTGTGTCACTACACACCTGTCAGGTGGTGGGTCAAGGACACCTGCTACAACAGGGGGTCGAGGCCTTGTGTCTGTATACATCTGTCAGGTGGTGGGTCAAGGACACCTGCTACAACAGTGGGTCGAGGCCTTGTGTCACTACACACCTGTCAGGTGGTGGGTCAAGGACACCTGCTACAACAGTGGGTCGAGGCCTTGTGTCTGTATACATCTGTCAGGTGGTGGGTCAAGGACACCTGCTACAACAGTGGGTCGAGGCCTTGTGTCACTACACACCTGTCAGGTGGTGGCTCAAGGACACCTGCTACAACAGTGGGTCGAGGCCTTGAGTCACTACACACCTGTCAGGTGGTGGGTCAAGGACACCTGCTACAACAGTGGGTCGAGGCCTTGTGTCACTACACACCTGTCAGGTGGTGGCTCAAGGACACCTGCTACAACAGTGGGTCGAGGCCTTGTGTCACTACACACCTGTCAGGTGGTGGGTCAAGGACACCTGCTACAACAGTGGGTCGAGGCCTTGTGTCTGTATACATCTGTCAGGTGGTGGGTCAAGGACACCTGCTACAACAGTGGGTCGAGGCCTTGTGTCACTACACACCTGTCAGGTGGTGGGTCAAGGACACCTGCTACAACAGTGGGTCGAGGCCTTGTGTCACTACACACCTGTCAGGTGGTGGGTCAAGGACACCTGCTACAACAGTGGGTCGAGGCCTTGTGTCACTACACACCTGTCAGGTGGTGGGTCAAGGTCATCTGCTACAACAGTGGGTCGAGGCCTTGTGTCACTACACACCTGTCAGGTGGTGGGTCAAGGACACCTGCTACAACAGTGGGTCGAGGCCTTGTGTCACTACACACCTGTCAGGTGGGGGGTCAAGGACACCTGCTACAACAGTGGGTCGAGGCCTTGTGTCACTACACACCTGTCAGGTGGTGGGTCAAGGTCACCTGCTACAACAGTGGGTCGAGGCCTTGTGTCTGTATACATCTGTCAGGTGGTGGGTCAAGGACACCTGCTACAACAGTGGGTCGAGGCCTTGTGTCTGTATACATCTGTCAGGTGGTGGGTCAAGGACACCTGCTACAACAGTGGGTCGAGGCCTTGTGTCACTACACACCTGTCAGGTGGTGGGTCAAGGACACCTGCTACAACAGTGGGTCGAGGCCTTGTGTCTGTATACATCTGTCAGGTGGTGGGTCAAGGACACCTGCTACAACAGTGGGTCGAGGCCTTGTGTCACTACACACCTGTCAGGTGGTGGGTCAAGGTCACCTGCTACAACAGTGGGTCGAGGCCTTGTGTCTGTATACATCTGTCAGGTGGTGGGTCAAGGACACCTGCTACAACAGTGGGTCGAGGCCTTGTGTCTGTATACATCTGTCAGGTGGTGGGTCAAGGACACCTGCTACAACAGTGGGTCGAGGCCTTGTGTCTGTATACATCTGTCAGGTGGTGGGTCAAGGACACCTGCTACAACAGTGGGTCGAGGCCTTGTGTCTGTATACATCTGTCAGGTGGTGGGTCAAGGTCACCTGCTACAACAGTGGGTCGAGGCCTTGTGTCTGTATACATCTGTCAGGTGGTGGATCAAGGACACCTGCTACAACAGTGGGTCGAGGCCATGTGTCACTACACACCTGTCAGGTGGTGGGTCAAGGACACCTGCTACAACAGTGGGTCGAGGCCTTGTGTCTGTATACACCTGTCAGGTGGTGGGTCAAGGTCACCTGCTACAACAGTGGGTCGAGGCCTTGTGTCTGTATACATCTGTCAGGTGGTGGGTCAAGGTCACCTGCTACAACAGTGGGTCGAGGCCTTGTGTCACTACACACCTGTCAGGTGGTGGGTCAAGGTCACCTGCTACAACAGTGGGTCGAGGCCTTGTGTCTGTATACATCTGTCAGGTGGTGGGTCAAGGTCACCTGCTACAACAGTGGGTCGAGGCCTTGTGTCTGTATACACCTGTCAGGTGGTGGGTCAAGGACACCTGCTACAACAGTGGGTCGAGGCCTTGTGTCACTACACACCTGTCAGGTGGTGGGTCAAGGACACCTGCTACAACAGTGGGTCGAGGCCTTGTGTCACTACACACCTGTCAGGTGGTGGCTCAAGGACACCTGCTACAACAGTGGGTCGAGGCCTTGAGTCACTACACACCTGTCAGGTGGTGGGTCAAGGACACCTGCTACAACAGTGGGTCGAGGCCTTGTGTCACTACACACCTGTCAGGTGGTGGCTCAAGGACACCTGCTACAACAGTGGGTCGAGGCCTTGTGTCACTACACACCTGTCAGGTGGTGGGTCAAGGACACCTGCTACAACAGTGGGTCGAGGCCTTGTGTCTGTATACATCTGTCAGGTGGTGGGTCAAGGACACCTGCTACAACAGTGGGTCGAGGCCTTGTGTCACTACACACCTGTCAGGTGGTGGGTCAAGGACACCTGCTACAACAGTGGGTCGAGGCCTTGTGTCACTACACACCTGTCAGGTGGTGGGTCAAGGACACCTGCTACAACAGTGGGTCGAGGCCTTGTGTCACTACACACCTGTCAGGTGGTGGGTCAAGGTCATCTGCTACAACAGTGGGTCGAGGCCTTGTGTCACTACACACCTGTCAGGTGGTGGGTCAAGGACACCTGCTACAACAGTGGGTCGAGGCCTTGTGTCACTACACACCTGTCAGGTGGGGGGTCAAGGACACCTGCTACAACAGTGGGTCGAGGCCTTGTGTCACTACACACCTGTCAGGTGGTGGGTCAAGGACACCTGCTACAACAGTGGGTCGAGGCCTTGTGTCACTACACACCTGTCAGGTGGTGGGTCAAGGACACCTGCTACAACAGTGGGTCGAGGCCTTGTGTCAATACACACCTGTCAGGTGGTGGGTCAAGGACACCTGCTACAACAGTGGGTCGAGGCCTTGTGTCTGTATACACCTGTCAGGTGGTGGGTCAAGGACACCTGCTACAACAGTGGGTCGAGGCCTTGTGTCACTACACACCTGTCAGGTGGTGGGTCAAGGACACCTGCTACAACAGTGGGTCGAGGCCTTGTGTCACTACACACCTGTCAGGTGGGGGGTCAAGGACACCTGCTACAACAGTGGGTCGAGGCCTTGTGTCACTACACACCTGTCAGGTGGTGGGTCAAGGACACCTGCTACAACAGTGGGTCGAGGCCTTGTGTCTGTATACATCTGTCAGGTGGTGGGTCAAGGACACCTGCTACAACAGTGGGTCGAGGCCTTGTGTGTGTATACATCTGTCAGGTGGTGGGTCAAGGACACCTGCTACAACAGTGGGTCGAGGCCTTGTGTCACTACACACCTGTCAGGTGGTGGGTCAAGGACACCTGCTACAACAGTGGGTCGAGGCCTTGTGTCTGTATACATCTGTCAGGTGGTGGGTCAAGGTCACCTGCTACAACAGTGGGTCGAGGCCTTGTGTCACTACACACCTGTCAGGTGGTGGGTCAAGGACACCTGCTACAACAGTGGGTCGAGGCCTTGTGTCACTACACACCTGTCAGGTGGTGGGTAAAGGACACCTGCTACAACAGTGGGTCGAGGCCTTGTGTCTGTATACATCTGTCAGGTGGTGGGTCAAGGACACCTGCTACAACAGTGGGTCCAGGCCTTGTGTCTGTATACATCTGTCAGGTGGTGGATCAAGGACACCTGCTACAACAGTGGGTCGAGGCCTTGTGTCTGTATACATCTGTCAGGTGGTGGGTCAAGGACACCTGCTACAACAGTGGGTTGAGGCCTTGTGTCTGTATACACCTGTCAGGTGGTGGGTCAAGGACACCTGCTACAACAGTGGGTCGAGGCCTTGTGTCACTACACACCTGTCAGGTGGTGGGTCAAGGACACCTGCTACAACAGTGGGTCGAGGCCTTGTGTCTGTATACATCTGTCAGGTGGTGGGTCAAGGACACCTGCTACAACTTTGGGTTGAGGCCTTGTGTCACTACACACATGTCAGGTGGTGGGTCAAGGACACCTGCTACAACAGTGGGTCGAGGCCTTGTGTCTGTATACATCTGTCAGGTGGTGGGTCAAGGACACCTGCTACAACAGTGGGTCCAGGCCCTGTGTCTGTATACACCTGTCAGGTGGTGGGTCAAGGTCACCTGCTACAACAGTGGGTCGAGGCCTTGTGTCTGTATACATCTGTCAGGTGGTGGGTCAAGGACACCTGCTACAACAGTGGGTCGAGGCCTTGTGTCACTACACACCTGTCAGGTGGTGGGTCAAGGACACCTGCTACAACAGTGGGTCGAGGCCTTGTGTCTGTATACATCTGTCAGGTGGTGGGTCAAGGACACCTGCTACAACAGTGGGTTGAGGCCTTGTGTCTGTATACATCTGTCACGAGGTGGGTCAAGGACACCTGCTACAACAGTGGGTCGAGGCCTTATGTCACTACACACCTGTCAGGTGGTGGGTCAAGGACACCTGCTACAACAGTGGGTCGAGGCCTTGTGTCACTACACACCTGTCAGGTGGTGGGTCAAGGACACCTGCTACAACAGTGGGTCCAGGCCCTGTGTCTGTATACATCTGTCAGGTGGTGGGTCAAGGTCACCTGCTACAACAGTGGGTCGAGGCCTTGTGTCTGTATGCATCTGTCAGGTGGTGGGTCAAGGACACCTGCTACAACAGTGGGTCGAGGCCTTGTGTCTGTATACATCTGTCAGGTGGTGGGTCAAGGACACCTGCTACAACAGTGGGTCGAGGCCTTGTGTCTGTATACACCTGTCAGGTGGTGGGTCAAGGACACCTGCTACAACAGTTGGTCGAGGCCTTGTGTCACTACACATCTGTCAGGTGGTGGGTCAAGGACACCTGCTACAACAGTGGGTCGAGGCCTTGTGTCACTATACACCTGTCAGGTGGTGGGTCAAGGACACCTGCTACAACAGTGGGTCGAGGCCTTGTGTCACTACACATCTGTCAGGTGGTGGGTCAAGGACACCTGCTACAACAGTGGGTCGAGGCCTTGTGTCACTACACACCTGTCAGGTGGTGGGTCAAGGACACCTGCTACAACAGTGGGTCGAGGCCTTGTGTCACTACACATCTGTCAGGTGGTGGGTCAAGGACACCTGCTACAACAGTGGGTTGAGGCCTTGTGTCACTACACACCTGTCAGGTGGTGGGTCAAGGACACCTGCTACAACAGTGGGTCGAGGCCTTGTGTCTGTATACATCTGTCAGGTGGTGGGTCAAGGACACCTGCTACAACAGTGGGTTGAGGCCTTGTGTCTGTATACACCTGTCAGGTGGTGGGTCAAGGACACCTGCTACAACAGTGGGTCGAGGCCTTGTGCCTGTATACACCTGTCAGGTGGTGGGTCAAGGACACCTGCTACAACAGTGGGTCGAGGCCTTGTGTCTGTATACACCTGTCAGGTGGTGGGTCAAGGACACCTGCTACAACAGTTGGTGGAGGCCTTGTGTCACTACACATCTGTCAGGTGGTGGGTCAAGGACACCTGCTACAACAGTGGGTCGAGGCCTTGTGTCACTACACACCTGTCAGGTGGTGGGTCAAGGACACCTGCTACAACAGTGGGTCGAGGCCTTGTGTCTGTATACATCTGTCAGGTGGTGGGTCAAGGACACCTGCTACAACAGTGGGTCGAGGCCTTGTGTCACTACACACCTGTCAGGTGGTGGGTCAAGGTCATCTGCTACAACAGTGGGTCGAGGCCTTGTGTCACTACACACCTGTCAGGTGGTGGGTCAAGGACACCTGCTACAACAGTGGGTCGAGGCCTTGTGTCACTACACACCTGTCAGGTGGGGGGTCAAGGACACCTGCTGTGGGGGGGGTGTTAAATGATTGCTATATTGTTTTGACGTGCTATATTGAGGCTTAAATAGGGATCCAACTTGTACATACCGGGGCTCACATTAAGGCTGTTGTTACAATGTTTGATCAGAGCAGACTCGATCACGTTTCGTTCAACAAAATCCTTACTTTTAACAATACGTTTTGCCCCTGCGAAGTCGATAGAATGATTACATAAACTGGAATGTAAATACAATGCACTGGATTGCTGGGCTGTACGAATAGCATATGAATGCTGTTTTAAACGCGAGGAAAGAGATTTACCTGTCTGGCCGATGTAAACACATGCACACTCATTACAAGGGATGGAATACACACAACCTGCTACAGACGAGGGCGAGTTCTTAATTAACATGGACTTAACTGTATTATCATTTTTGAACACTAGATTAATATTAAGGTTCTTCAGGGCTGGGGCAAGATTTACTAGACCCTCAGAATACGGTAATACCAACGGATTTTTCAGTTCTGGTTTAGACTTAGTAGTCTGTTTGTAGAAAGTCCTTTTTGCTTGACCAAACGCAAGATCCAAGATCGATTTTGGGTATTTTAACTTCTTCCCAATTTCAAATATATTTGCTATTTCTTCATCGAAAAATTCCGGACTGCAAACTCTCAGTGCTCTGAGAAACATACCAGAAAAAACTGCCCGCTTGACCTGAACATGATGATTTGAATAAAAATGTCCATACGAGCACACATTGGTAGGTTTCCTATACACATTGAATTTGAAACTCTTACCAATTCGATTTTCAAACTAATTTGAAAATTAGTTTGATTTTCAAACTAATCATGATGTCTAAAAAAGGCAGAACACCATTCACTTCGTTCTCAATTGTGAATTTAATTGACGGAACCTGCGAATTAATTTGATTGAGAAAATCAGTTTCGTCATGATTAACCGGCCACAGGCATTAAATATCGTCAACGTACCTGTACCAAAGCAAATTTGAGGGTAAAATCCTGGGAAGGATATTTGTTTCGAAACATTCCATGTACAGATTGCTCAAAGCAGGGGAGAGGGGATTACCCATCGCCATGCCAAATGTTTGTTTATAAAATGAATCATTAAACCTGAAATAATTATCTTTAATGCACAATTTTATAAGTTCAATAATGGTGTTAGTAGGCAAAATTAAATTATACCTTGGGAGTAGATCCCGTAAGAATGACAACAGATCATCAACAGGAACCCTAGTGAACAGAGCCGTCACATCAAAACTCACAAGTTTAAAATCATAATTTAATTTCAAACTAGACAACTTGTTAACCAAGTCCAAGTCCAACAACTTGGATTATGTGGATTATTATCACATGTGGTTATTCTGCATACACACACATATATATATATATATATATATATATATATATATATATATATATATATATATATATATATATATATATATATATATATATTTATATATATATAATATATATATATATATATATATATATATATATATTATCACATATATATATATATATATATATATATATATATATATATATATATATATATATATATATATATATATATATATATATATATATATATATATATATATATATATATATTAGTATATTTTGGTAGCAGTCTTTCCTGTAGACATATATTATTAAATATGACCGAAAAAGTAAGATTCATAATTCTAACACGAATTTTCTCAATCTTTCGTACATTTCTTTTCACTGTTGGTGGTAATTCAAAAATCGATGCAGACGTGAGATTATATATTTTTTTTTTTTTTTTTTTTTTTTTTTTTTTTTTTTTTTTTGAGATATATACAAGAGTTGTTACATTCTTGTACAGCCACTAGTACGCGTAGCGTTTCGGGCAAGTCCTTAATCCTATGGTCCCTGGAATACGATCCCCTGCCGCGAAGAATCGTTTTTTCATCCAAGTACACATTTTACTGTTGCGTTAAACAGAGGCTACAGTTAAGGAATTGCGCCCAGTAAATCCTCCCCGGCCAGGATACGAACCCATGACATAGCGCTCGCGGAACGCCAGGCGAGTGTCTTACCACTACACCACGGAGACTGTACCACTACACCACGGAGACTGCTACATATAACATGTTTAATTCTCCCTCTCACCAACAGATAGACAGCATTCTAACACATTCTGCCAATTCTTCTCCCGACAAGAAACATGATTTTTGAATTACCACCAACAGTGAAAAGAAATGTACGAAAGATTGAGAAAATTCGTGTTAGAATTATTAATCTTACTTTTTCGGTCATATTTAATAATATATATATATATATATATATATATATTAGTTTTCCCCTCTCATTTATTTATTTATTTATTTATTTATTTATTTATATATATACAAGAAGGTACATTGGGTTTGTGAGAATACATTGGATAGTACAGTATTTACATTCTTGTAAAGCCACTAGTATGCGCAGCGTTTCGGGCAGGTCCTTAATCTAGCAGATAATTTTAAGTAGGTAATTTCTATCAGAATTGATAAATGATAAAGATACATTACAAGAGAAAAATGAGATGAGAGAGATAAGTAAGTATATTAAAGCACATTGTTATATTAAAGCTCTGATTGATTACATTGACAGCTTGATTAGTAATTTAAACAAGATTAATAGACACCATACAGCAGATTGACAGCACATATAAGACAGCAATGATCACAATGGTAAAGATGTTCAGATTGGGTACATAAAGATTGGGAGACTGGGTAGCAAAAGATACAGATAAACAAGATTTATAAACACCATACAACAGATTGGCAGCACATATAAGAAGACAGCAATGATCACAATGGTAAAGATGTTCAAATTGGGAACATAAAGGTTGGGAGATTGGGTAGCAATAGATACAGTGCAATTTTAAGGCAAAAAGTGAAAAACTATGAAGATGAAATTAGGTACTTTTTAGTATTGATTTTGAATGATGTAAAAGTTGGACAGCTTTTCAATTCAGTAGGGAGTGAGTTCCATAAACTGGGTCCCTTTATTTGCATAGAGTGTTTACACAGATTAAGTTTAACTCTGGGGATATCAAAGAGATATTTATTTCTGGTGTGGTGATAATGGGTTCTATTACATCTGTCCAGGAAGAGTTTCAGACAAGGATTTGCATTTAAGAACAGGGTTTTGTAAATGTAGTTGACACAAGAGAATTTGTGGAGTGAGATTATGTTTAGCATGTTTAGGGAGTTAAACAAGGGGGCTGTGTGTTGTCTGAAAGCAGAATTTGATATTATTCTGATAGCAGATTTTTGCTGGGTGATGATGGACTTGAGGTGGTTTGAACCCCATGCACAGATACCATAGTTGAGATAGGGATAGATTAGTGCATAATACAGAGAGATGAGAGCAGAGTTAGGAACATAATATCTCATTTTGGGGAGTATACCAACTGTTTTAGAGACTTTCTTAGTTATGTGTTGTATGTGGGTACTGAAGTTGAGTCGCTTGTCTAGGAATATGCCAAGAAACTTTCCATCATTTTTATTGCTAATGTTTACATTGTCAATCTGAAGCTGAATTGCATTTGCAGATTTCCTTCCAAATAGGATGTAGTAGGTCTTTTCTATGTTAAGTGTTAGTTTGTTGGTTGACAAACCTGGAATCTCATTGGAGAGGGAAAACCACTGCGGTTTTCATACTTCTCCTCTACTACGGGATCTTAGGCGGTTGATCTCGCCTCTCTTCTTTCGGATTGCTCATTCCACATCTGGCCTCCCAGCATGGTGCCTGGGTGTGTCCACATCTGGCCTCCCAGCATGGTGCCTGGGTGTGTCCACATCTGGCCTCCCAGCATGGTGCCTGGGTGTGTCCACATCTGGCCTCCCAGCATGGAGCCTGGGGTGTGTCCACATCTGGCCTCCCAGCATGGTGCCTGGGTGTGTCCA